>NW_022154708.1:0-74789 GCF_001633185.2 Quercus lobata
TTTTAAAATAGATGCCACTATTAAAGTGTACATGTCACATTTTTTTAATTTAATTAGTTTTAATAAGAAAAAAAAAAAGTCATATCTGAATCCCATTCTCATTGCCGTGCCAACACCAACGAAACCAAACTTGTCTCTGGCGATGTTGAAGTGCTAGGACTTCAAAAAACTTGGCTGCCGGTTCGATTAGGGAGGTATGTCGCTAGAGTTGGGCGAGTAGAGAAGTATGGAAGGTGAAAGAGTTGCATTTTCAGATCTGAAAGCCGAACCCCAATCCCTTTCTTCTTGCCAACTAGTTTTAGACCTGGTTTATAGAAGCGAACCTTTTATTACAATGGATATAATTTTAAGCAAGACGAAGTGTTTAGGAATTTCTTAAGAGTTCCCACAGTGAAATTGATCTCTCCATTTTACAAGTATGGACTCCACTCACCCTAGAACGCATCATTAAATCCACCGACTCAGCAAATATAATGATATACTAGTGAATTCAATTGGGTACAAATTTTTAACTTAGAAAAAAATTGGTACAAAACCCTGGCAATTGAAAAATGCGACAACCTGAGAAATATAATTTGCACAAAAGTATATTAATAATGGTTCTAGAAAATCAGTTGTTTTTCTGTCACTTAAAAATGCCGACAAGTTCTCTATTCATTCTAGCACTGAGATCTTGCTGGAGATGAGTTTGGTGCCGTTGGTGTTGGTGCTGGTGCGGCTGTGAGATTGGGTTCAGATCTGAGTTTTTTAATTTATTCACAAAAAATGTGATATGCCCATTTTAGTAATTAATGTGACATCTATTTTCAAGGTTATGTGTAAAAATTAATGACATGTTCATTTTAATAGCTGATGTGACATCTATTTTCAGGAGAATTATTAGGTAGTCTGAGAGTGTACCTCCTCCCTCTCACATAGATGTAGATCTCATAATGGATGAGATCCACCCTTATGTGAAAGGGAGGGAGTATATTTCCAGACTATTTTCAAGGGTTTGTCTTTGAATAGATAGCTTTTAAATGAGAGATCAAAATTAAAAGAATTTTATATAGTAGAGTATTCTAGAAACTCCGAAGAATTTGAATTTAGGAGGCCTAGATGCCTAGTTGCTTGTTAAGGTTGATCAGCCATTGGGTGTACTTAGATTTGCTCAAAGATCGTAATAGGCGATTTCGGTCTCCATTTAGGTGATATCACTGCATACGATGGTTGGACTAGGGATTTTAGTGTTGTGGAGTAGTATTTATATAAGGGTTTTACTAAGGGCGAACATTAATTTTCATTTTTGGAAAAAAATTTCTCAAAAATTGAAAAAGTAATAAGAGCTTTTTCAATTCCCGATAAAATGCTTCTAAAAATAGAAAGTTTAATATGTGCCTTAAGGGCACACATTAACCGAACCCTTTATATAAACATAGATTTAAGTAATTCAAGATTAAGGGAATAAAATTACTTTTTTTTTTTTTTTAATAGAAAAAACATTGAATAAAGTTCCTTTTTTCTTTATTCTATTTTATTTTTATAGTCATTTTTGGGAGTTACGTGTGATGATAGTAAAGGTGTTTACAGAATCCAACATCAAATTGAAGAATAGCAAGATGGCCGTGGAATCCAACATCAAACCGAAGAATCAACAATATAGCTACTCTGAGGTTGTGAGAATAACTGATAACTTCAATACCATTATTGGAGGAGGAGGATTTGGAAAAGTTTACTTGGGAACTCTGGAAGAAACTCAAGTTGCTGTTAAGTTGCTTTCTCCATCATCGAACCAAGGCTATAAGGAATTTCGGGCAGAGGTTAAATATGAGACCATAGTATTCTTTTCAATTATTTCAAATTGAAAAAAAGTTAACAAATGCCCTAAGAGTATTGTTTTAGAAAACTATTTAAAGAAATTTTTTATGGGAAAGAAAAAGCCAATTCATTTTTTTGATAGTTTTTTATATTTCCTATGAAAGTGGTACTATGACTTTCCTCAAATAGTTAATTAACAAATGCCCTAAGGGTACTCATTAACCAGACCCTTTAAAATTTTCATCTTGTATCGAAACTATGATAGTATGAGACATGCATATGGAAGATTTTCATTAAGCTAAACCAGATTACCGTCCATAAATGCAGGCAGAAATCTTAGTGAGAGTTCATCATAGAAACTTGGTCTCTCTCGTCGGGTACTGTGATGAGGGTGAAAACAAAGCGCTCATCTATGAGTACATGGCTAATGGCAACCTACACCAACATTTATCAGGTATAACCATATAAACAATAATTTATTCCATGTGTTTCATTTATGGTTCAGCCCATTGTTATCAAAACATGAATTATATCGTTAATCGATTTTTTATTTTTCTATATCATGCATTGTAAGATACACAAACACTTAATAAATTTATAGAAGTTTATAGATATACATATATAAATAGTATATTCATTATAAATTTGGAATATATTCAACTAAATAAATCAAATTAGCATGTGTTTATAACATGTATATTCAAATTAATTAAACTCAAAAGTGATAAACATTACAAATGACTAAAAGAAATAATTTTTTTTTTTTTTTTTTTTTTTTTTTTTTTTTTTTTTTTTTTTTTTTTTTACATTCATCATTTTGCCTAATGAACTCCATCTAATGCAATGTTATCATCATGCTCATCATTTTACAAATTTATTTCTTCATTGATTTTTTTTCATCATCATCAACATTTACTCTCTCTCCTTGTTCTTTTATTTTATTTTATGTTTCTTCTTGAACTTTTAGCTTCTTAGACTTATAACAATAATGAAAAAAATAAAACATCATTATATTGTTAGTTAATACCTTATTCATAGTATAGAAAAGAAAATTGTAAATATGAAAGTGAAGTGTAAGTGTGTAACCCAAATTTTATAGGATAAAGAGGGGGGGGGGGGGAAAAACTTATGAACATGTTACTTTATCAGGCTATATTAAGTATCCTAATAATTGTGTTAAAAACAAGTCTAACGACTTGTTGAATTGAAATAAAAACACAAATTTTAACAAAAGAACTCATTTAAAAGCATATGTTTGTGTATCATAAGCACTTTTGATGTGTCCTTACGGCATGAAACTTTTTGTACACGATATGATACGCGTATCATATGATACTGACAAATGTGGTTCGGCCTTTGTTAACTTATTAAATTAAATAAAAGCATCATTATCCTAGGACAAGATTTTGATACAGTACCATAACTGCAGTTTGTTGGTATGGAGTTCACCGAGAAAGTAAATTTAGCCAATTGTACTTAGTGTGCACATTGTTTGCTCTTAACATGAAACACAATGACTGCCACCTATAAAAATGTAACCAAGTATTGCCTTTGGTGGGCAAGAGCCTTGTGGGCACCGCTAGATTCTTCCATGATGAAGAATTTGTTTTCGAATGCCTCTTATTATAAGGGGAAAAAAAAATCCCAAAACCAAACAAAATGGTTTGATTTACCTTGAAAATCCAAGAATGGGGAGATGTTTCCGTGATACACTGATTTGAGAGACTAGATAAGAGATAAAAGGAGAAAAGGGAGGGAGGTGAGATGAACAAAAGAATAAAAAAGAGGAAAGGGTGGGAGGAATAAACTAGGCAATTTAAGCCTTGGGTAAACATTTTTTGGGGGGAAATTATACTTTACTCCCCTAAATTGTACCCCTTTTTACACTTACTCCTTAAATTATAAGAATGCACAATTAACCCCTCTTAACTATTACCTATGTATCACTTTCTCTCCTAACCTATGAAAATGCACACTTACCCCCTTATACTATTACTCATATAATACTTTGCACCCCTTCTCATGGGTAATTGTTTATGGAAGTGTGTCTTCTTATAATTTAGGAGGGTAAGTGTAAAAAAAATTGATAGTTTAGGTGGGGTAAGTGTAAAAAAATGTATAGTTTAAGGGGATAAGTGTTCATTTGGATGGTTTTTTGGTGTAAGTGTAAAAAGAGGTATAGTTTAGGGTGTAGGGTGTAAAGTGTAATTGCCCTCATTTTCTTGTCTATTCAAAATAAAGATAAGGATATATGTTTGTTGTGTTAGATATTTATATATCCAAGTAATGGCAGAACAAGGGTTTTGATTCAGGGGAGGATAATATTAGAATAATACTTTTTTTGTGCAAAATATTTTCCAAGAGTCCGCTTCATATTTAAAACGTTTGAGAATGTTTGGACATTATTTCCAACTATTTTCTAATAGTTAAAAAACTTTATTTGTGATTTTCCATAATCTATATATTATTGTTTAAACTCTCATTATTCCCTATAATGAAAAAAAAAAAATAGACATCCTATTGATATATATTCTCCAAAATCACTATTTGTAGAATCCAATATGCTTTGTTTTATCTCACACAAATTTGTAGTAAGCCTTTAGCAAGTGAGGGTAATAATTGTTTAAGGAAAGTGATTTTATCGTGCCTCCAAATTGTTGCATTTTGTCTCAAATTCTTAGACATTTGATTAATTTAGGTTTTCTTAGTATGGAAAAAAAAATTCCTTATCTACAAAGAAAAATATTCATTATCCACCAAGAAAGATATTCCTTTATCTAGCAAGGAAGAAGTACTGTCGTTTTATAAATAGACAATAACACAAAGTGTTTGATGGCTTTTACCCAAAGGTCCTCTCTTAGAAGGAAAGACTTTAAATTAATTCGATGGTGCCCTAAAAAGATTTAATTATTTGAGTAAAGGGCTATTTTATTGTTTGGGGGGGGGGGGTGGTTGTTTTTATATAGTCTTGGTATTTTGAGCTTCTACTATTATGCCAAATTGGTATCAGAGGCTAGTTGGTCTCACCAAGTAGAATGTGGAAGGCTTCCATATTAGCTCCACCCATACATGGCTTAGTAAAAGGGTTTTACTAGGTGCATGTTGGAAATTCCAATGGTTGTGCAAGGAAGACTCCTATGGTTGAGTAGAGGGCACTCTATTGGTGAGTGTAACGCATGATAATTGGATTGTTAAGAAAATTGCTTATGCTTAAGGGGGAGACTAACTGAAGTGCCACAATTGGCTTGGTAGTAGGTTCACACATGAAGAGGAAGATTTGTGGAAATATTTATGTGTGGTAGTAGGCTCACACATTGAATTAGTAGAGTTCCATATTAGATACTAGTAAAAAGAATGACTGGTTAATGTTATATAAATTGGACTCAAAACCCATAGGCTTAACCTTTTGGGTTGCTTGGTCATTATTTCTTCCATTCCATTGTTACCCCTTTATTTCAAACATTTTTCCTTTATTTCCAACATGTTGAGCATGTCACAAGTATTATTTATTTTCTGGTCTGACTACAAAGTGAAGGTTGACTTCCATAAAAACTCCAACTGAAATAGAGAAATTAAAAAATTTTGGCTGCAGGTACCAATATGAATGTCCTGAACTGGAATCAGAGAATTCAAATTGCGGTGGATATAGCACAAGGTTTGGAAACATATTAATCACATGACTATTCCACTCCAATATCTATTTCTTTGTTTACATGACTAAATTACAGATGGCTTACTGGTGGAGTTGCAGGGTTGGAGTATCTGCATAATGGTTGCAAGCCAACTATCGTTCACAGAGATTTAAAGACTACCAATATCTTATTAAATGAAAATATGGAAGGAAAGATAGCTGATTTTGGGTTGTCAAGGACTTTCGCAGCAGAAAGTGATACTCATGTGTCAACTCGTCCTGCTGGAACACTTGGATACCTTGATCCTGAGTAAGTGTACATAATTTCAAATAGAATTATTTACCCTACTATGTTAAAATTTTGCACTACATAAATATCTCCATTTTGCACAAAAGAGAAAAAAAAATATATTGGATACCCTTAAAATCTTAATTGAAGAGGAAATGTTCGTGATATTATGTGATTTTTATAAAAATTTCTTTATTTTATAATTCCAACTCACACCTCACTTTTTTTCACTAGTTGGAGTTTTTTAAAGGCTATCAATCATCCACTACATCAAAAATAAATCTATTACATCTAATTCTAAATTAATGAAATTGGTATAGTGGTATTAAAATGAAGAAATAGAGGGTTTAATACATTACTACACTAGAAATTTTTTTTGCAATAATTTAAAATGAAGAAATCATTACAATAATTTGATACAAATTATTTTTGCAATTTATTGCAATGAAAAATATTAAGATATCATTGTAATAATCTAATATCAATTATTTTACAATCTATTATGATGACAAATATGAAATACTTATTTATTACAGCAAAAATATCGTTGCAATAATTTGAATTGATTTATTTTTTTCGATTATTTGCAATTTATTGCAATGAAATTTATGAAGTAATAACTTATTATTACAAGATATTAGGAAAAAAAAATATTTATTGCAACAATATACATATATATATATATATATTATTTATCAAAATTGTTATTAAAGTATTTGAAGTTTATGCCACGGAACTTTTTGTTGCACAAATCTATTACCTCAAATTTTATTACAACAACTTATATCAACTATTGCAGTGAGACAAATGTTATTGCAATGAATTTTTTCGTTATAATAAGCATTTTTCTTGCAATAATCATATAACTATATAATGTAGCTAACTAGCAAATTGGAAAAAAGAAGAAGAAGAAAAAGTATCCATAGTTTTGGGATTGTTAAACAAATCTAATGACATGTGTTTTAATTTTACATACAGGTTTCATGCATCTGGAAACTTTAACAAAAAAAGTGATGTTTATAGCTATGGTATTGTCCTCTTTGAGCTAATTACAGGCCACCCAGCAATAATAAAAGGACCTGAAGAAAACACCCACATACTTGACTGGGTTTATCCTATAATTGAAAGTGGGGATATTCAAAACATTATTGATGCAAGGTTACATGGAGAATTCCACAAAAATTCTGCCTGGAAAGCTGTGGAGATAGCCATGTCATGTGTACCACGTGTGGCAATCCAAAGGCCGGACATGAGTCAAGTATTGATAGAAATAAAGGAATGTTTGACTCTGGAGATGGCTTATGAAAGAGGCCAAAATAAGACAACTTCAAACAGTCAACTTGTAGCGGCCTCTTTAGAGCTTGAATCAGATATTGCTGCCCTTGCTAGGTAGTTAGGTTTGTTTGCAGTCAGAATTTCCTTCCATGCAATATGTTCTAGGCCAAATATCTAGTATTAATTACATTAGTTTTTAAAAAATTTCTTAATACTTATTTCATGTTTGGATCACTTTTTCAATTAGGTTCGAGTGGGACGTACTTCTATAGCTTTTTTTATTATGAATGAATTTATTTTTGATGATGGATTGATGGGTGAGTACCATCTACCATGAAATATGTATGCAAAATGCATTAGAGTGATTATTACTTAGGCTCTATTTGTTCCAATTTTGAAATTTTGGAGTTACACCCAAACTGATTAATCAGCGATTAAATAATGTAACAAAAAATGGATAATCCAAACACTGTTTTCAATTTTCAAATCTAAAAATAACAATAATAAAAGCTATAAATTCAACTTAGAGATTTGGGTGACGAAGTGAAAATTGAAAAATCGATGAAGTGCCTTTTGAAATTTAAAACAACTATAGATGATCCAAATTCGTTAAAAATCCACTAGAGAAGAAACAATTATAATCAATTATACTTACAAAACATTTCCCGTCCTAGACTCTATGTAACCTCGACAAATGCCCTACTTGTCTTACGAACGCAGTGACCCTAGAACAATCGAATTCGTGTACATGAACTTCCTCCATGAACAAATCTCATTCCAACAATCCCAGAACTTTGATACATTGTAGACATCAAAATTTTATGATGTGTTTACAGCCATTTGATTAATCATGATCAAATACTTGTGGTCAAATTGGTTTGCATTTGATGACATGCCAACAGTGAACAATCAGCAAATAAAATCAAGCCACATGTCAAGTCTTTGAGTTACCATGACTTACATATAAATGACATGGGTCTCTAAGCCATGTGGCAACATTAAATAAAGAAAGCCATGTGGCAACGTCAGAAGAAAAGACTCACATGGATTTTTTTTTTTGAGAAAGAAGAACTTGAAGTTTTTTATTTAGTAATAGGCAAATCTGCTTGGTAAGCTGCAAAAATTTGGATAGGAACATCCTCCGTCCAAACTGAAAAACCAGTGACATGACGTGCATGTCTAGCTAGGTTGTGAGCAACATTATTCCCTACTCTACCAACATGTTGGAAGGAAATACAAGTAAATGAACATGCCATCATTTGGGCATCCTGAAGTAGCAGACCATATGAAGCTAAAGAAGGAGAAGGATCCCTCAATGCGGCAATGACGATGATCGAGTCACCCCTAAGAATTGCTTTGTCGAAGCCTAGCTCAAGGGAGAATTCAAGTCCTCTACATGTTGCCAAAGTTTCTAGGTTAACAACTGAGTGTGGGAGAGGGATATTTTCTGATAAAGAAACCATGACCATGCCTTGACTATCTCTAACAACCACGCCAATACCTAATCTATCTTCATTCTTAAACATCGGTCCATCAAAATTAACTTTCATCCGATCCACCGGTAGAGGCTGCCAACGTATCAGAGCTGGTGTTATTGCTATGGTCTTCCTAGGCTATGTTGACTGAAACTCCTAGAGGGATTGATAGGCTTGCTGAGCTATCTGATCCAATGGCCAACTTGGTGGGGAAGTCCTAACCTTGTTTCGCCGAAGCCATATATTCCAGCTAAGCATTGCGAAAAGGTCACCACTGCAACCCGATTCCAACACATGAAGTAAGACTTGAGGAAAAGATTGGAACCTGGTGGTGCTCCTAAACACCCATTGTGGATCATCCTCCCAGACTCGATTTAGACCCGGACATGACCACAAGGAGTGTAATGCATCTTCAGGACTTTGTGAGCAAAGAGAACAAGTTGAGTCTTCAATAACACAGTGACGCACCAAGTTTGAGTTTGTTGGGATAGCATTCCGACAAGCTCTCCAAACAAAATTCCTCACCTTACACGGGACTGCCATCTGCCAAATCCTTTTCCATAGTGATCTTGTTTGCACCGAAGCTTGATTTTTTGGTGGAGATGACATTTGGACTTCAGTTTTCAGGAAGTAGTATCCTGATTTGGCTGAATAAATGCCAAACTGCACATAAGGCCAAAATAGAGCATCATCGCAAGGCTGTCGGCTAAGCTGGATTTTCTGAACTTCATTTGCTTCATCTTGGCTGAACACTCTAAACATTGTGGCTGAATCCCATGAGCGTATGGCTGGGTCTATGAGATAGCTAACAGTGGCTTCTTGTAATTCAGCTACTAGAGGTCCTTGCAAAGATGGGTAGCTAAGAGAAGGTAACCATTTATCCCCCCACAGTTTGATTGACTCCCCATTTCCCACCCTCCACTTTGCCCCTCTTCGAATAACTTCCCTTCCAACTAAGATACTCCTCCATGCATACAAGCCCCCTTGACCCTTTTTAGCTTCCATGATAGAACTAGTTGGAAAGAATTTAGATTTAAAAACCCTATAGAACAAAGAGTTTTTATTATGTAAGAGTCTCCAAGTTTGTTTTGCTAAGAGGGCGTCATTGAACAAGGATAATTCCTTAAAACCCATGCCACCTTCCAACTTTGGCTCACACATCTCCTCCCATTTCACCCAATGTATCTTCCTTAGCTCACCTCTTTGGCCCCACCAAAACTTGCGAATCAAGCCTTCAATTTCTTGACAAAGATCAAGAGGAAGTTTAAAGTAACACATTGAATAGGTTGGGATTGCTTGCACCGTGGCGTTTATCAAGATTTCTCTTCCTACTTGAGACAACAATTTTTCTTCCCATCCTTGCAATTTTCTCCAAATTCTTTCCTTTATGTAATCAAAGCTAGCTTTTTTGTGTTTCCCCACTAATGATGGTAGCCCCAAGTATTTGTCAAATTGCTTTATCTCTTGAACTCCTAAAGCTTCCTGAATCTCCAACTTCATAGCCTCATTGGTGGACTTAGAGAAAAAGATGGCAGTTTTCCCCTTATTTATTTGCTGGCTCGATAAGCTTTCATATTGTGATAGGATTTCCAACACCTTTTGGCATTCACTTCTATTAAACCTACAAAATAACAAACTATCATCCGCGAAAAGCAGCTGGGTTAGTTTGGGGCTTCTTCTGCTTAAGCTAAAACCATGAATGACTCCCTCTCTCTCCGCCTTAGAAATTAGACTGTGGAGGCCTTTCGTCGGGGCCAGGAGCTTTCAATGGGGCCATTTGCTTCAAGGCAGCCTGTACCTCCCATTCCATGAATTCTTGTGAGAGCTTGGAGTTCATTTCATCATTAACAATACTAGGCAGTGGGTCCAAATCCTCAACGCCAAATTTAAATTTGTAATTAATTCTCAATAAATGTTTAGAGAATATTCCAAATCAAATGCTATTGAGTTGCCTATAAATAAAGGCTTCTTAATGGTTTGTTTGGATTGAGGGGGAAGGAGAGAGAGTAGAGTAAATTTGGTTCAAAATTAGCCTATTTTCAGTAAATTTTACTCTATTCTCCTCCACTCCCTCTCCTTCTCCCCTCCATCCAAACAAGCCCTAAATTTGAAAAGGGGGAGAAACTTAGAGAGAAAAACCTAACTGATACTCTGCCAAAATAAAGAGTCATCTCTAAGTCCAAAAGAGCACCCTTACTCCTTCAAAATCAAGGCTCATTTCCATTTCTTCACATTAAAGTAGGGGTTTTCCTTAAATTTGTTCGAGATTGAAAGCTCACTAAGTGTGTAAAACACTTGTGAATATTTAGACCCCTAAATTCAAAAATACCAACACAAGCATATATTCAAACAATATATATGTGGAATAATAAATATAAGCTATACCCAAATAAACAAACTACTCTATGCCATATTTTAATCGCAACTCAGTAGTAATTAAAACCAAAGAGTAAGGGATAGAGAGAAGCAAACACAAGCTAACACCGGCATGTGTTATCGAAGAGGAAAACCAAAAAACTTGGCGAAAAACCTCTTCGCCACCCTCCAAATGGTAAAATGATCCGCTAGAAAATCAGTTGGGATACATGAATAGCAATAGACCCTCTAAGCCCAATCTACCTGATGCACCTACGCCTTCCGAGCTTCTTGCTCCAATAGGGTTAAGCCTAACCTTATATTCTCTAACTTATTAGATCCCACAATAAGCCCATTGCATCAACCAAAATGAACTGGTTCTCTCTTGAACTACTTCCCAAACTCCAATAGCCTTCTCACTGTTCTGAATGTGGTAAGGCAAGGATTTGGCTTAAGATCCTCTCAAGGGTATGACAATAGAGAGGGTGAGATTAGAGCAATTTGGAGAATCAAATGTATAAGATTGTGGATGAATTAATCTTATTGTTCTCTAGGGGTTTTCTCTCAAAATTATCTTTGGAAGCTCTCTACATTTCGTGGGTATAAGGATATTTATAGTAGGGTATGAGAAGGAATGTGAAAAGTCATTTTTTTGCAAAACATGGTGCACTGGCGACTAACTAGCTACTGGGATGAGTCACGAGTTCTAGTCGCCAGATAACAAAATGGCCAGACTGTACTTTTTTTCCTGTAGTGATCCAGCTATCCTGACCCTTCAACTTCCTGCATGCTTCACACGTGTGCTAGATTTTAGCATGTCACCACTTGCGAGCTAGTCGCAAGATCCAGTCGCAAGAAGCCTTTTGAAGCACACACTTGATCAATTCTTCACACTCTCTCACACACAACCCTTACATTATTCCCACCTAAATACAAGGTTTCTAAATGCTAAATTACAAGCAAATTTGGCACGGAATAAAGCCAACACATAGTTGAATAAATTCAACCTTACAGAGATCAAGCCAACGACCCTCAACTTCAAATCAAAGCTCAAATATATCCAATCACACATCCAACTTGGAGACATCAAAGTACGATTCAAGATTAAGCTTCATAGCCTTTCATGTTGTAAAATTCTTTAGAGATAGAATCAGAGGAGTTTTATTGTATTATTTCATTATAAAGAGTCATACAGAGAATTGTACTCACACATATACACATCAATATAAAT
This sequence comes from Quercus lobata, assembly GCF_001633185.2. Classification (NCBI taxonomy): domain Eukaryota; kingdom Viridiplantae; phylum Streptophyta; class Magnoliopsida; order Fagales; family Fagaceae; genus Quercus; species Quercus lobata. The sequence goes on from NW_022154708.1 coordinate 12,054, forward strand.
TGATAAATTTGTTACACTATTTTGTGAATTTTGATAAAGCCTTTTATGAATTTTGTGTGTACACACACGAAATAACGCTCTAAAGGTTTTCTATCCTTGGACTTTGTAACAAAGGTTTAGAGTTTGTGTGGTTTGGATGAATACTTACATTTTTTAATATCATAGTTAAAGATCAAGGCAAGAAATTCTCAATGAGGAATTCAAAAAGATATCTCACAAGGAGAAAAACTCAAAGGGGTGGAATTGAGAGATCTTTTTGTCTCAAGGAAATTTTGGCTCTTAGATCTACTTTTGTATGGCGGCCTCTTACCATCGCTCTGTAGCAAGGATTTGTATATATAGAGAAAAGTATGTCAAATAGCCAGTATTGCAAGTTGGTTTACTATTTATCTAATTTCAGTCGAGCAAACTGAGCTTTAGTCGATTGAAATTTTGGAGACTATAAAGTTATGCCAACATCAAATTGACACATCCCACTCATTTCAATTAATTCCAAATTGGGTTAAATTTCTCTTTATTTTGAAAGTGCAAATATCTATTTTCCAGCAAAACAAGTTCATTTAGAAATTCAATATGGTGTAGAACATATATAAAAAATGATTATCAACTCATTATCTTTGAGTTAGCTCATAACCTTAGCCGCTTTGGGTAGCTTTTGACCCAAACCCGGCTCTAACACAATTTTTTTAATATAGCCCAATTTTGACATATTTTGGTACTAGGATTTTCCTATAAAACCATAACACAACCGAGGCCGTTTTCAAACAAACTAACCCTTGGTTTTAATGTATCACCTCATTAAGCTATTTTTTGAATTGAAGCTATTTATTACTGGTTCCACTAGAAAAATAATGTGATGATGAGTGTGTGATAAATTTTCTGTAGAATTCTTCTAAAAAGAAATAGCTAATTGCTTATTGAACACTTTTTTTTTTAGAATATATTCCTTGAGCACTTTCTTTGGTTCATTTTCCAGCTTTCGCTATAATGACGCACTAATCGCAAAGCCTTGTACAGCTATTGAGTTTGCGGGCTAGGCATTCTATATTGGTACGTGGGCATTGATGATGTGTTGAAATCGTCAATGAGTTGTAGGCTCCAAATCACTCCAATGGGTACCTGTAGAATAAGAACAATAGAACAAAATAGGAGGCACCAATGTGGTACCGGTCAAAAACCCTCCGAATGTCAAGTCAATAAATGAGAAACTTCTAAGAACTCTATAGTGAGAGAGCTAGGGATTTTTTGCGTACCTCAGAAAAGAAAGGGTTTGGTGCTTATATAGTGGTGAGTAGTAAGCAAAAATCCCTTGAGAGTGGGGATTTTTTCTTATGGAGAAGATCTGGTACTAGGGTTTCCAAGATTATAGGGTGTCTTTTTGTATGATGGAGATACGAATCAATAGTGGGTTTATTTTGCGTGACAAGGAAGATGTTTCCTTATATGAACATTTGTGTGGGCCAAGCAAAGCCACGCTGGACCCATCGGCTTTTTGTTTGGCTCGTCGGCTACTCACCTCGTCAGGTTTTTGGTGTGGCTTTGTCGCCTTTCATTCCATCGCTGTTGTTTTTATCCTCCATCTACTTTTGTGAAACTAACGGATCCATAAACGTCGATAGTTTCATTCCATGGCTTACTCAGGAGTATTGAATCCTTAGTCAAAATACCCTTATCAGTTGCCCTCTACTCCATGGCTCCGTTGATTTTAACTGATGGGCTGTGGAGTAACATGGGTATTTATGATCATTAATTAGGGCATTATTGAAGAAGGTGTCAGTAAATGGCATAAGTAGCCCTGAGTTTAAATGCCAAGCGACATGTGGCACGGGCTGGTTGGCGTTGCTTTGTATGCCATGCTTCCTTTCTCTATAAATAGTTCTCCCCTCCTCTCATTTTCTTTACTCTACTTCTTTTTGAGAGCTTTTTTGAGACTAGAGTTATCACACTCTTGTTTGCATCATTCGTCGCTCGTGACCTTGTTGCTTCCAAGGAACCCGTAGTCCCGATCCGCCATCCATATCTTCTCTTAAGTTTCTTTTGTTGTCATTTTTATCTTTTACCTTCTTGGGTAGCCATCATTTTTTTTTTAGAAACTCGTTGAATAGGCTTTTAAAAACCCTTCCTCACTTGTAGATGAAGAGATGTCAGATAGAGAAGCGACGAGTGAACTGTCGTCGTTAGTTCGTGAGGGTGCGGGCTACTACAAGGCCTATCCATCAGGGCGTGAGCCTGAGAAAGTTGTCCCTTGGTCCCCAGAAAGGGAACTATCTACCCACTCCCCAACCGAGGAAGAGGAGGAGGACGAGGAAGGTGAGGAAGAGGAGGAGGATGAGAAAAGTGATGAGAGGAGAAAACAAATATGATGAGGGAGATGAGGAAGATGAGAGAGAGAGGGTTAATGAGGGAGATCAGTCCAAGGGAGTTGAGGTAGTATGCAAGATGGATGGGGGTTCCTGACCTTTTATTCTCCCTTTAATATGGACAATTAATGATTTTAACCTGACAATGTCTGACAAGGTTTTCAACACCCTTCGAGACCATTACCAAATCCCTAAGAACATCCCCATCTGTCTGCCAAAGAAGTTTGAAAAGTGCTACTCGGAGAGGACTGCAGATGTCGGCATGTACGATGCTATGTTTACCACAAGGTTGAAGTTGCCATTGACGGAGTTACACCATCAACTCACCAAGTACTTAGGCTTGTCTGTCAGTTAAATTGCTCCCAATGCGTGGAGAATATTCATTGGCGCGAAGGTGATATGGGGTCAACTTAGTGGTGGCAGCCATTGTTTATCCCTCAATGAGTTCTTTTATTGTTATAAGTCTCAACAAATCTCCTTGTTGAAGGGGATTTACCATTTCTTGGCGAGGAAGACGCCACTTAGTTGGTGTCAAATATGCCTGACTCCAATAGAAATTAGAAGAATTATTATTTCTTCATCCAAGGGACAGATTGGGTTTGTAGGCCCGAGGAATGGGATAGTATGCCCAATGGTTTTGATAACACTTGTGGGACTTTAAAGGAGTCAGGTGGGTCATTGATGTCTGTTTTTGCTTTACCTCTTTGTTTTGATGAAGCTCCTAACATATTTCCTTATTGTCTTCAGCTCAAATCCATCCACAGATTAGCAACGAGCAAGAGAGCTTCCTTCGATGGGTTTGGGCCATACCCTTTAAGCAAAGGCAGTGGAAGGATCTAGCTACCCTTGACACACGTGGTCTTGAATCGACACCCGTGGCCTGACGGTTGCACGCTTTTTCCCGTTGAAGTAAGTTATAGCTTTGGTACTTTATTTGGTCCATTTGCCCTCTTTTCTCACGCTCTTCATTGCCCTTTTGCAGAGATGGACGCAAGTAGACAAAGGGCAATGGTAAGGAAGTCCGTGGCTACCCGTAAATAGCAAGGTGGGTCTTTATCATTGGCCTCCAAGGTGGGAGCTAAGGTGGTCCTTGAGAGAAAGAGTGACACCAAGGATGATTGTCCTCCTAAGAAGGGGACGAGCCTGTCCGCCAGGGATAAGTAGTGGAAGTCTTCTTTGCCCCCTCCCCTCCCGCCTCTCTTATCACGGAGTAGGGAAGGGCCTGATGATGAGAAAGGGTCCCGTTGCCCCTGATCCTGTCTAAAGGCTAGTTACACATAAAGACTATGCCGTCTAGATGGTCAATTCGATCATCAAGGAGACGGATTTGAATCCTTGTGGTAAGCACTCCTTGGAAGATTTAGGGGTGTCCGGTCTCTATGAATTGTCCAGGGTATGTTTTCATTACTTATGGTACTTTGTAATGTTTACATTCTTGTTCTAACTGTCATTCCTTATTCCAGGCATTGGTGCATATGAAGGCCTTCCAGAACAGGTGTGTTGCCAATGAAGGGGTGATCCGACGATTCCGTTAGCGTCAGGAGATCGAGAACAAGGAGAAAGAGCAGTACAAGTAGGTCGTCCGTATCCTTAACAAGAAGCTGATGGCCACACTTGCTAAGTTAAAGGAAGAGTCTCGTCTTAAGGAGGAGGCAGAGAAGGCGAAGACCAATTTGACAATGGAACTGGCTGTTCTCCATGAGTAGATGGACAAGGCCAAGGCTAATGCAGTGGTAGAGTTCCATGTCTCTCAGCCCTTCCTTGATACATGTAGCGTTTAATATGGTGATGAGTTTGACGATTGCTTGAAGTAGATGGGAACTGCTTACCCCGATCTAGACTTGTCCTAGATTACAATAGACAACACCATCCCACCGACACCCGGAGGAGATGACACTGTCAGTGAAGAGACCAGTGACTCCGTCCACACTATTAAGCAGAGGGCGAAGGATGCCAACACTAAGACCATCGTTCAACTTGCTCTGGATGGTTCAGAGACTTCAGTTGCCTAGCCGGCCGTTGATCCATCTATTGCAGATGGCTCGTCTCCTATGGACCCGATTGCTTCTTAAGGTCCCCTGTCTTGAATGTTTTTCTCTAGAACTTATACTTAATTTGCTTGTATTTTATGAGTTCTTTTTGTAATACAATGGTGTTTGCCCCTTTCATCAGGCTTTTTGTAAAGACATCTATCTTTATATTATGTAAAAACATTTCCCCTTCTAGGTGTTTGTCTACTGCTATATGCTTTCTTATTTTTACCATTAGAATTGCATATGCCCCTGTCTAAATTCTATTTTATCTGTCCGTTTCGCCGCAATTTTTGCTTTAATCAACAATTTTCCTTAGACTAGGTACACATTGGTATCATTGGTCGTATGTTTATCCTCTAGGTAGGACTTAGCAGAATTTTTGAGACCAGATACCCATTGGTATCCTAAGTCATTTGCCCACCCTTTAGGTTGGACTTAGTTCAACTTTCAAGACCAGGTACTCGTCGGTATCTTTGGTCGTCCGTCTACTCCGTAGATAGGACTTAGTTCAATTTTTTAGACCAAGTACCCATTGGTATCCTTGGTCATTCGTCCACCCCTTAGGTAGGACTTAGTAGAATTCTTGAGACCAAGTACCTGTCGGTATCCTTAGTTGTCCGTCCACCCCGTAGGTAGGACTTAGTAGAATTTAGATGTTTCACTGAAAGGTAAAGAGTAGAATAACATTTCTGATAATTTGTCCAAGTCTTATTAATAATGAAGAGCTAAAAAGAAACTCAACATCTTTCAATCTTTCTCGATACCTAATTCATAAAAACAAAAGAAAGCGATAAAATAAGTTGCATTTGTCTGCTACTAGTAGTACTTCCTTAAGTGCTCGGTGTTCCATTGGTAATAGAGCCTTTGTTCGTTGAGGGTTTCCAAGTAGTAGGTCCCCCTTTTATAGCAATCAAAAATCTTGTAGGGCCTTTCCCAATTGGGGCTCAGCTTACCTTGTAAGGGATTTCTGGTAGTCATTGTTAGGGGTGGCAAAATCTGACATGACCCGTAAACCTGACACGACTAACCCGTTTATAAACAGGTCATGGGTCGAGGCTAAATGAGTTTGGGTCATATTCGGGTTGACACGATTGATCCGTTTAATAAATGGGTCATGTTCAAGTTCACACATGTGAACTCATTTGACCTGTTTGACCCGTTTAAATAATAAAGGCATTAAATTTTGTTATTATTGCTTAATTTTGTTGTTGTAATTATATGTTTATTACTATATTTATGGCCGTAATTGTATTTTAATTTTAGATATATAAAAATTGTTAATAGATTATTTAGGTCATATATGACCTATTAATCAAACAAGTTATTAAATGGGTTATTTGTATTAACTTTTATATGACTTATTAATTAAACAGGTTAAACGTGTCGGGTTAGGTCAACCTGTTTAATAAACGAGTCGGGTTAGGGTTGAGGATTCTTTACAAGTTTACTAAACAGGTCGGGTTCGGGTCAACTCATATAGCAAAGTACTTATGGCTCGACACGACATGAACCCAACCTGCAAACACGAGTTAACACCCCCTGTCATTGTTACCTTCCTTAGGACCAAGTTTTCAACTTGAAAATGATGAGGCCTGAACTTAATGTTGTAGTGTTTTGCCATCTAGCTATAGGTGCATCCCTTGTTTATTCTTTTCTTCATCATGGTGGGATTCTCGATAGCTGGTCAGTCCAACTTCCATTAGGATGACGACTTCGCTCCCATATGCGAGGCGGAATGGTGTCTCCCCTGTAGGTATACGAGTTGTCATCCTATATACCCACAGGACACCGGGTAGCTCATCCGGCCATATACCCTTTGCCCCCTCAAGCCAAGTCTTAATCATCTCGAGCAGGGATCAGTTTGTGACTTCAACTTGTCTGTTGGCTTGGGGGTGAGTGAGAGTGGAATAGTAGTTCGTGATTCCTAATTGTTGGCAAAAGTCCCTGAATACATCATTGTCAAATTTCTTTCCATTGTTAGAGACGAAGACCCTAGGGATTCCGAAGCGGCAAATGATGCTTTTCCATATGAAGTTTTAGACATTCTTCTCCATGACAGTGGCCAATGGTTCTGCCTCGACCCATATGGTGAAGTAATCGATTCCTACAACGAGGAATTTAAGCTGCCATATCACGATGGAGAAGGGTCCTACTATGTCTAATCCCCACTGGGCAAACGGCTAGGGGGCACTCATTGGTGTAAGCTCCTTCGACGGCTGTTGAATGATGCTATTGAAGCGTTGGCATTTGTCACATGCCTTTACGTAGGATTGGGCGTCCTTCTACACAGTGGGTTAGTAGTATCCAGCCTATATCAGCTTTTGAACCAATGAACGTGCCCTTGAGTGGTTCTCGCATACTCCTTCGTGTATCTCTCTTATGACATAGTCTTGTTCGTCGGGGGATAGGTACCTCAGATACGGACGGAAGAATCCCTTTTGTAAAGGACATCCCTAATCATTACGAAACATGATGATTGTACCTTTAGTCTACAGGAAGCATTGCGGTCTTCTGGCAATGTCCCATTCTTAAGATAAGGTACGATTGGCATTATCCAATCGGTTCCTTCGGGGATGACCTATACTTCTAGTTTGTCAATGGAAAGGGCATATTGAACAAAGGATAGTACCTAATTAGTGGCGTCTGTATATTCTACAGAAGTAGCTTTGGCCAAATAGTCTACCTGCTCATTCTCTTCCCTTGGGATCTGCACAAATTAGCCGAGAACCCTTTGCTCATCTTGCTTTCAACCATGCTTAAGTACTCTTTCATCCATTCCCCCTTTGCCTTGTAGTCACCGTTGATGTGCCTGACCACAACTTGTGAATCGTAGTGTATAAATACTAACACGACCCTTGTTGCTTTAACCAAGTTGAGGCCTGAGAGAACCGCTTTATATTCTGCTTCATTATTGGTTGTTGAGATTTGGAGGCACATTGCACACTCTACCGTGTCTCTTTTAAGCAATCGTAACAAGGCCCTAACTCCTCCAGCCCGTTGATTAGATGATCAGTCCGTCCATATCATCCACACCACTAGTGCCACCTCCTCGTCTTCTTTTATTGTAAACTCGACAATGAAATCAGCCAAAGCTTGTGCCTTGATTGCAATTCTGGGTTGATGTTGGACGTTGAACTCATCGAGTTCTATTGACCACATAACTAGTTGTCTTGCTACTTCCGGGTTGTTCATCGCCTTCCTTAGCGGCTTGTTTGTTTGGACCACTATAGTGTGTACTTAGAAGTACGGCCTGAGTTTTCGGGCAGCTATGATCAGTGCAAAGGCCAGCTTCTCCATTGAGGGATATCTTCCTTCCGCTCCCCAGAATACTCAGTTAATGTAGTAAATGGGTAACTGCACCCGGTCTTCCTCCCTGATGAGAGCAGAGATAACGGTCGTTGGGGACATGACTAAGTAAAGGGAGAGCTCTTCACCTGACTTAGATGGGCTGAGTAATAGTAGGGACACAAGGTATGTCTTTAGTTCCTCAAAAGCCCTCTAGCACTCATCTATCCACTCGAAAGCCTTCCTTAGCTCTTTGAAGAAGGGTAGACACTTATCTGTCGCCCTAGAGACGAACCTGATGAGGGTTGCAACCTTACCGTTCAGGCTTTGCACTTCCTTCGCACTCTTTGGTGGAGCCATCTCTATTACTACCCAAACTTTATAAGGATTAGCTTCCACACCACGCTGCGACACCATAAAACCAAGAATATCCCTGACGCCACACCGAACACACACTTGTTGGGGTTGAGCTTCATGTCATAGAGGTGAAGTGTATAGAATGTTTTCTAAAGGTCGTTTAAGTGGTTATCCTCCTTTGTGCTTTTCACGAGCATGTTGTCTACGTATACTTTCATGTTTTGCCTTATCTCACATTTTTTAGCCCAAATGGCATGACTTTGTAGCAGAAGAGTCCTTGGCTCGTGACAAATGAGGTATTCTCTTGGTCTGCTTATCCAATTTGATTTGATTGTACCCGAAGAAGGCGTCCATGAAACTTAAAAGTTGGTGACCTGCCGTTGACTCCACGAGGAGGTCAATATGTGGGAGTGGGTAGCTATCCTTGGGGCATGCTCTGTTCAGGTCGATGAAATCTACACACATTCTCCACTTACCATTTGCTTTTTCGACCATTACCTCGTTGGCCAACCATTCGGGGTAATAGACTTCCCGAATGAAATCTGCCTTTAGTAGCTTGCATACTTCTTTGGCTATGGCTCTATCACTTTCTTGTGTAAATACCTTTTTCTTTTGTTGGACTGGGGGAAAGGACGGGCATACATTGAGCTTGTGGACCATGGTACTCGGATTGATCCATGGCATGTCATCGTGGCTCCAAGCGAAGATGTCCCGATTGTTTTTCAAGAAGAGGGCAAGTTTTTGCGAATTGAAGGGTCGGCCTACGTGCCGATATGAGTGACTTGGCTCGAGATGTTGTTGTCCAAGGAGATTTCTTCCAAGTCTTCTGTTAGCTCTACCGTAACCCTCATTTCCTCAATGTTCAAAGCTCGTAAGTGATCATCCATCTCTAGCATGGTGATGTAGCATTCGCGGGTGGCCATCTGGTCCCCTCACACTTCTCCTATCCCGTACTCCGTTGGGAACTTCACCAGTATATGGTATGTAGATGTGACCACCCTTCAGGCATTAAACGTAGGTCAGCCTATGATGGAGTTATAGGTAGAGGAACAGTCAACCACCAGAAAATTGACTTCTCTAGCAAGCTGCTGAGGATACACCCTAATGACTACTAGTAGGGTGATAGCTCCCACGACAAAGACCTTGGTGCCACCGAATCCGACTAATGGTGTGTTCATGGGTAGGAGATGTATTTTGTCGATCCTCATATGCTGGAAAGTAGGATAGTAAAGGATATCTGCTGAGCTTTCGTTATCTATTAATACTCGTCGGGTATTGAAATCTGCAATAGACAAGGTAATTACCAAAGCGTCATCATAAGGGTGGTGTAGTCATCTAGCATCTTCTTCTATAAAGCTGATGGCAGGGTCGTCAACCCTGGTTGCTTTAGGAGGCTGTCTGGAAATCTGGACCCTCTGCACCATACACAAGTATGTCTTCCTTGCCTTTTTAGATGATCTTGCCACAGTGTTTCCTCCTACAATTACCTTTATCTCCTTGAGTAGAGCTCTTGGCCTTTCCTCTACCCACCGATCGGGCTCAGGATCTCTCGGCGGGTTCTCCCCACCCATGATGAACATCTACAACTTCTCTTACTTGATGAAGGCCTCGATCTGCTATTTATGGTCGTAGCACTTGGAAGTATCATGCCCATGGTCTTGTTGGAAGTGGCAATACTTGTTCCTGGACCTCTTGTTCGGGTCACCCTTCAGTTTGTCTGGCCAAGTCAGTGCCACTGTTGATATCGTATTTTGTCCACCCTCGAGTTACGTGCCAAACCTTGAAAAATTCAAAAATATAATTTTCTCTCCATGGGGACATGAGAACATATATAATGGCGTGGTCCAACCTGTTTGGACATCAGAGCGCTCAAAGTGCCTTTTTCAGTCAAAATGACCAAAACGCCCTTGGTCAACCCTAGGTTGACCGAAGGTTGTTGAGGACTGTCTTTTCGGCCCACGTGACATTACATCATTGGCACCCCATGCCATATCAACATATTATTGGTTTTTTTGGGTAAATTTATTTCAAGCCCAAAATAAGCTCATATTTCATTCAACTATATAGATTGGGCTCACATGGCCCACAAGATCCTTACTTCAAGAGGCGGATTCATGGTCCACATTTCCTCTTCATCAATTGGATCATAACCCCATAACATTATCAACATCAACATATAGATTGAGCTTAAGCAATGAATCAAAGCTCACGGCCCATATTACCTCTCTTACACTTATGGCAAGTGGCTTCTTCAACAAGAGCCCATATTTACGCAAAATAATAACAAAACCCGAGGTACGTCATCTCATCTTCAGCTTATGACCCAAGCTCATAAGTCTCTTTAGGGAAACTTTGGGAGTCGTGGTTTGGAGGGCTAAAAGGTATGTTCAGTAAAGTTCTAGTGGTTTAAAGTTGATAAAAGAGACATGTTGCTTGGCGTGTCTTCTCCAACTCCCTAAACTCTGACGAGTCTGTGTGTAGCAGGTAACATATGATAAGCATCTCGTATCACATAGCACTTTAAATGATAAAGTTCCCCATTGCTCTTTTCCTAAAACTTAATACTCTTCATGTGATAAATACTCAATATCTCTAGCCATCTAACTGCTGGGTAACTGTTCATTCAATCCCTAGCTGTTGCTATACAAACTTAGAAAGCTCATTACATTATTCTACATAAATCTCATTACTACTTTCAGCTAAAATCCAACTCAAACACGTGGCCTAACCTGATTGGCTATCTTTTATCTCTAAATATATGCAAAATATTCATGATATATTTTATACCCAGCTGTTGTCTGCCACAATCAGACCATATATTTCTCTGCCAACTGCCAGAGTAGAGCATTAAATACTTTTCTTGCTCACCAAGATTATGTCACAACCCAATGAGACCTTGACCAAATCTCTAAAGCTTCCTTAGCCTTCAACCAATCCTTCTATTACTTGCTAGAAATGTGCTGTAATGGAACCTTGGACCAAAAACACAAATACCCGAAAAGAAAACATTTCCAGCTGAATCCTAACAGTGCATTCAGCACTTGACACCTGGCTAGAAGTGATATCATCAGCCATTTAATGCTAAAATCCCACCAACCAGCTGCTATATCCAAAATAGCAAGATACCCTTCAAAGAGATTTTACCATTTTTCAGCCAAATCCATCCAATAAATGTTGAATGTCCTCTCCAATAGTCTGAAATCACCCATCTGACCTCATTGGCTTCTACCTAAAGCAAACAGCTTTTCCTGACAGCCGGGACAACTTTTTCATGATAGCTGTCATAGTTTTTCCTTACAGCTAGAACAACCTTTTTCAGAACAGCTGTGACAGCTGACCCAACAGCCTGAACATCACTGATTTTTCCACATTTGGCTAAAACCAAATCCAACTATTGAAACTACCTTTCTCTTGCTAAAATACCTTCCTCTTCTGTTGTTCTTTCCCCAACAACTCTTACCCAAAATAGCCAAAATACCTTAAAGCTAAACATACCTTGTTTGGCCAAATCTTAAGATGGATTCTCTGAAGATTTATTGCTATTTGGGACAGATTTTGGTTGATATTATTTGCTAAAATATCCCTTTAAACTCAGGTAAATGGAACCCTTCATCATCACCTCAAATGGGGGGACACCAATGAAGAAGAACTCTCTTGTAAGTTTCCCTATTTTTTCTCCCTTGAATGATCTTCTTAAGCTCTTAATGAAGTTCTAAGCTTTTGAACTTTTTAGTTTCTAAATTAAGAACTAAACTCTTCAACCCTTAACTCATAAATGTCATTCATAAGCCTTCATACAATCCCAGAATCCCAGCAGCATTGCACACTACAATACTATTGCTCTCTTATACTCATTCTCTCACTCTCCATATTCAGAAAACACATCTATCTTACTGCTCCTATCTCCAAATACCTAAACAAATCTCCATACCCTTCTCTTACAAAATCTTTCCTTTTAGAAAGTAATCTCTACAACTTCTTCAACAGTTATAATCTCATATTTTTACTATCTTTAATCTCCATATCTCTTATACTTCCATATATCACACATATTACAAATACTACATCCCACAAAACATTTATGTCTTTACCATCTCCACACTTCTCAAGAGATGTCAAACACTCATACTAAAAGCCCTTCTCATGAAAGGCATGAACTTCTATTACTAAAGCCCATCTCCTAGAAGGCATCAAGACCTCATATCAAAGCCCTTCTCTTAAAAGGCACAACTATTTCTTACAAAAGCGCTTCTCTTAGAAGGCATAACTACTTCTTACATAAAGCCCTTCTCTTAGAAGGCACAAATACTCCATACAAAAGCCTTCTTGTGGAAGGCAACACTATTCTTAACTCCACAACAAATAAAAGAGCATTGTCAAAGGGGAAACTCATTTAAGTTCATGAGAAAAGGAGCAAGCTGAACCAACCCCTACACATAGCTAGACGTACTCTCTCTCCCTCCATTTGCATGAATTTTTTCCTCCCAATCTTGAAGTTATCATGGCAAACTGCCTCTCTACCGCTGGGGTCATTCTGCTGGAATCCTATCAGCTTACAGAAGTTGTACAGCTAGGTTGCAAACCATCAGAGATAAGTGACCTTGCTTCCTTATCTTTAAATTTACATTATTGAGTATATGATTACTTCACATTTAAATACATATTACTTTATTCTAACTGCTATTACAACTATTAACCAAGACTTATATTCATTTAAATGCATGATAAACTAGCCTTTACCGCTGGCATTCTACTGGAATCCTATCAGCTTACTGATGCTACACAGCTGGGCTATAAACCATACAAAGATAAGTGACTTTGCTTCCATGTATTTAAATTTATATCATTGAGTACATGATTACTTTATCTCTAAATAAATACTACTTTATTTCAACTGTTATTACAACTACTAATCAAGGCTATCATATCAAACACATATTACATATTTACTCAACCATTATCGCGATTCTTAGACTTTGGCTTTAATGATTTTATAGGCTTAAAAAATTATGCCGGTAACCGTTGGACCACATGGCCCAATGTTAAGTTCTGGACGTAACTCCGCAAAAAGAACTCGGGCCTAGTAAGATTATCTCTCCAACGAACCACACGTGGTTGGGCATCTCAAAAAGGCTCCAAAACATTTGGCGACTCCACTGGGGAGTTGCATGTATTGCCATGTCATGCCTCCAAAGTCTGGAATCACATGTCATAAAGGAGAGCTCGACTCCAAATACTCGAAGTGACTTGATCCAGCAACTCGCAGTGCTGAGTCACATCAATATCATCTCATATTTATTCCCAGAAATGCTATTCCACATGTCTTTCTTTCTATCATTCGAGTTGCACCAAGGCTTGCAACATGCTTATTATGAGCTTACTAACTCCATAAAAGAAGCTCTTTCATTGTTCCAGCGATAGAGGGCCTCAACAGCAGAAAACCCTCTTATCGCTAGGGATTTTCACTCTTATCCATCATCCTAGCCACAGAGGGCCTCAACGGTAGAAACCCCTTTTACTACTGGAGATGTTCACTATTATCCATCATCCCAAACACAGAGGGCTTCAGTAGCAAAAAACCCTCTTACTGTTGGGGATATTCACTCTTATCTACCATTCTGGCAACAGAGGGCCTTAACAGCCGAAAACCCTCTTATTGCTAGAGATATTCACTATTATCCATCATCCCAACCACAAAGGGTCTCAGTAGCAGAAAACCCTCTTAGCACTGGGGATATTCACTCTTATCTATCATTCCAACAACAGAGGGCCTCAACGGCAGAAAACTCTCTTACTGCTGGAGATATTCACTATTATCTATCATTTTAGTGACAGAGGGACTCAACGGTAGAAACCCCTCTTACCGCTGGAGATTTTCTTTATTACCTCTCATTTCGGCTATAGAGGGCCCTAACAGCAGAAACCTTTCTTACCACCGGGAGTCTCCGTTATTATCATTCTTGTGACAGATGGACTCAGTAGTAGAAGTTCCTCATACAACTGGGTAGATCTATTATTATTTAGCAGTCCAATAAGAAAGGGTCTAATCGATAGCAAACTTTTTTATCGCTGGACATGTTCATCTTTCTAGCAGTAAAGGGCCTCAGTGACAGATTACCCTTCTTTGGTTGCACTATTACCCAACAGATCAACATCAGAGGGCTTTATCAGCTGGGTAGACCTATTATTATCTAGCAGTCCAATAAGAAAGGGTCTAATCGACAACAACCCTTTTTGTTGCTGGACATGTTCATCTTTCCAGCAGCAAAGGGCCTTAGCGGCAGATTACCCTTCTTTGGCTACACTATTACTCAACAATTCAACATCAGAGGGCTTTATCAGCTGGGAAGATCTATTATTATCCAGCAGTCCAATAAGAAAGGGTCTAATCGACGGCAACCCTTTTTATCATTGGACGTGTTCATCCTTCCAGTAGCAAAGGGCCTCAGTGATAGATTACCCTTCCTTGGCTGCACTATTACTTAGCAGTTTAACATTAGAGGGCTTTATCAGCTGGGTAGATCTATTATTATCCAGCAGTCCAATAAGAAAGGGTCTAATTGATTGCAACCCTTTTTATCGCAGGACCTGTTCATCTCTCCAGCAACAAAGAGCATCAATAATAGATTACCTTTCTTTGGTTGCATTATTACCTAACAGTTCAACAACAGAGGGGTTTATCAGCAAACCCTCATACAGCTAGGCAGATCTGCCATTATCTAGCAATCTAATAAGAAAGGGTCTAATCGGCAGCAACCCTTTTTACGACTGGACATGTTCATCTCTCCAGCAGCAAAGGGCCTTAGCAACATATTACCCTTATTTGGCTGCGCTATTACCCAGCAGTTCAACATTAGAAGGCTTTATCAGCAAACCCTCATATAGACGGGTAGATCTATTATTACCCAGCAGCCCAGCAATAAAGGGTTCGATCAACAGTAAGCTCTCACACATTGTTATCCATCACTTCTGCAGCAACAGGCCTTATCAAGCAGAAAGCCCTCATTTTGCTGAACAATCTATTTTCTACCCCAACGGTTCAATCAGAAAAGCCTTTAGCAGAAAACACTTCTTCAGTTGGATGAATTATTACATCTCAAATCCCTATTTATCCACTCACCAAATACAAAATACTCAAATAACCCCACAAATACTTCCTACATATTATCCAAATACTCTTTATACACAAGCCCATAAATTGCCTTGGGTCCTCTCATAAATATTACCCATTATAGCCCACATAATATCCAACTTGGGTTTTCACAAAAATACTCACCATACCACTACCACAATTGGACCACAAAATTACATTATCTCTACAAAGAACCCAAAATCATTTTACTTGTGGGCAAAACCCAAAGAGAGCCCAAACTCCCTAAAGTCCCACTACGATGTGGCTAATTCAAAGTCCCACTATGATGTGGCTAATTCAAAATCCCACTACGATGTGGCTAAGTCCCACTACGATGTGACTAATTCAAAAGTCCCACTATGATGTGGCTAATTCAGGCTAATTCAAAGTCCCACTATGATGTGGTTAATTCAAAGTCCCACTATGATGTGGTTAATTCAAAATCCCACTATGATGTGGCTAAGTCCCACTACGATGTGGCTAATTCAAAAGTCCCACTATGATGTGCCTAATTCAAAAGTCCCACTATGTTGTGGCTAATTCAAAGTCCCACTACGATGTGGCTAATTCAAAGTCCCACTATGATGTGGCTAATTCAAAAGTCCCACTACGATGTGGCTAATTCAAAGTCCTACTACAATATGGCTAATTTAAAAGTCCCACTACGATGTGGTTAATTCAAAAGTTCCACTACGATGTGGCTAATTCAAAGTCCCACTACGTTGTGGCTAATTCAAAGCCTGCTACGATGCGACACTATTTACAAAGTCTGTTGCTACACGGTACCTTAAAGTCTATTGCTACATAGCACCTTGAAGCCCGTTGCTACACGGCACCTTAAAAACCCATTGCTACATGGCACCTTTAAAGCCCGTTGCTACACGGCAATACTTTACAGAAACTCAAAATCATTTTTACAAAGCCCGTTGCTACATGGCACCTTAAACGCCATTGCTACACGGCACCTTAAAGTCCATTGCTACACGGCACCTTAAAGCCCGTTGCTACATGGCACCTTAAAAGCCCGTTGCTACACGACACCTCTAAAGCACGTTGCTACATGGCAATACTTTACAAAACCCAAATTCTAATTTGACACCTATTTTACAAAGCCCAAATGCTAATTTGGCATCTATTTTTCATAAAGCCCAAATGCTAATTTGGCATCTATTTTCATAAAGCCCAAATATTATTTTTGGCAACTACTCATAAAGCCCAAATGCTAATTTGACATCTATTTTTCATAAAGCCCAAATGCTAATTTGGCATCTATTTTACAAAGCCCAAATGCTAATTTGACATTTATTTTCATAAAGCCCAAATATTATTTTTGGCAACTACTCATAAAGCCCAAATGCTAATTTGAAACCCATTTTACAAAGCCCAAATACTAATTTGGCATCTATTTTTTATAAATCCCAAATGCTAATTTGGCATCTATTTTACAAAGCCCAAATGCTAATTTGACATCTATTTTCATAAAGCCCAAATATTATTTTTGGCAAATACTCAAAAGCTCAAGTACTACCCTTGGCAATATTTAATCAAAAGCCCAAACACTAGTTTGGCAAAATTTTACAAATACTAAAAGCCCAAGTACTATGCTTGGCAATATTTTATAAAAAGACCAAAATGCTAGTTTGGCAAAATTTTACAAATACTCAAAAGCCCAAGTACTACCCTTGGCAATATTTTGGAAAAATTTTACAAAACTCAAATACTATCCTTGGCAATATTTTATCAAAAGCCCAAAGTTAATACTTTGGTGACAATATATTTCAAAAGCCGATGGTTCAAGCCCATGGCAATTACTTATCAAAGCCCATGATAAATCTCATGGCAATTATCTTTATTTCATTAAAATCTCATGGCAATTATCTCTATTTCACTAACATACAGGTTATCATTCAAGGCCTACATTCAAGAAGTGGAGAACTTTCTTAATCCATCTCGAATCATGCTAACATTTTGCTACGCTACTATTCAACCTACTTCCATCACTACATGGAGAATTTTCGCTAAAAAATGTTCTCATGAAGAATTAAGGATCACTCTTGTTGCCTTCCATAAGCAAAAATCGGATCCAAGGCTTGCTTGAATACATCCAGCAATTCCATGGCACTATTTCAAAATAACAATTGCTGTATCTTCACATCACGCAATCTACCCAGTTGCTGCAAAGGTCTGAAAAGTTACTGCATCAGTAAAAGTCTTGCACCGTAGGGAAGCAAGATGAGTACTACACAGTTCTTGTTACTTCTGATCATAACCCAGTGAATGGTGAAAAAAGCAAGAAGCCAATGGCCAACAACTTGACAAGAATCCACCTACCGCTGGGAAAGATGAAGTAGTCTCCAAACTATCTAAGTCCAACAAAGAATCATCTACCAACATTGTCAAGTGGCACCCTTGATTCTTACTTAAGGGCAACAAGAGGTTCAGTTGAACTTACTTCCTAAACACAAGGTGAAAGCTACCACCATACTATTCTATTGCTGGACCCAGACCATCGCTACCAATCTAGTATTTCCTATCTTACAGCTACAACTCATGCCAACCATACTTTCTTAGAAGCTGCCAATACTATTTCCTTCATAGAAAGATCAAATATTTTCAATCATTATCATCTATTCAATAGTCATTACATTCAGCAAATCACAAAGTCATCCGAAATGATGAAACACTTAATCAAATCAAGAAAAGATTATTCCAACAGTAAACTGACACACACCCAGCAGCTTGCCTGGGCAGACAGAACAAACCCCAGTTGCTCATATTCAGAACTCCGGCAGATCCATCAGTCTATACAGATGACTCTAGTAGGCAGACTTACTAATCTAACATGCTCAACCAAGCAATCATCATACAAGATCATTACCACAAGTACCTACATTATTTCAAGCAACAAAGTGCCAATTTCACTACTGAATTTGTCAAGGTATTCCTCACTTGCTAATATATGCTTATCCAAGGCCTCTTTACACTTAGGGGCTTGGTCTTATCGATCCAAAGGTTCCATCTCTGGGGGCAACAATTGGATATTTATCACAAAAAAGTACAACAATATCAATGGAGGTATTTCCACTATACAAGTCTATTGGCCCAACAGCGGCCAACTTCTTTCCAGAACACATTACTTATCAATTTGGCATTCTCACAAAATTGCAAGCAGCAAATGAAGCTCTATTCATTGGAGTACTATTATATCAAGTCGTGGCAATCCCATGCACCCTCTTTAAAGCGTGGAAGTCCCACGTACCCTCTTCGAAGCCATGGTAGTCCCATGCACTACACTATTGGAATCACAACGGTTTTATGCATCACATCACTGGGATCTTTGCAAATGTCATCTTACACTTGGGGGCTTGGTCTCTCACTATCTATCTGAGAAGACTACATATAGATCTACGTAAAGACCAACCACTCCACCAATTAAATCAAAGCTACTACTCTAGCTATGAAACTTTTTGCTGCATTAAATCTACACATATCCAGTGGCACCTATTTTGTTACCCTAGCAGTACTATCAGATTTAGCAATAGGATCATCACTTACGGCTCTATCAATATAATCACAATTATGCAGCCAATCCCATAAGTGGCCATTCGATCTTTATGCATCCTAAAGAAACTCTTCTAACAAGGATGAAATCACAATGGAAAGTTCATATTATCTTGGCCATCTTTATCAAATTTCTTCAAGAATCAACTACAATTACCAATATTGGCAAAATATTCATCTGCTAGGATATCAAACTACATTCTAGACTACTCCAGCAGTAAATTCAGTATTCAGACTTTCAGCAGCAACAACTTCAATGCTTCAGCTCCATTGGATCAAAAGTAGTATCTTCCCCAGTCGTAGCATCAAAATTTTTGCTCAAAATATTTCTAAATGGACCAACCACAGTCACATCTACAAGAATGAAGTTAGCTCCAAATGTGTCGACTTCAACAAACTCAATCCTGACCAGTTGCGAAATTGCCTTGCTACCCTCACTCCAGCAGCACCGCACCTAGTTGCAATCCTGACTAACTTCAACATTATGTTGCTGCCTTCAATCTAGCAGCACCAGATCCAGCTGCAATCCTGAGTAGCTACAAAATTGCCTTGCTACCTTCAATCTAGCAGCACCAAGCCCAACTGCAATCCTGACCAGCTGCAACATTATGTTGCTGCCTTCAATCTAGCAGCACCAGATCCAACTGCAATCCTGACCAGCTGCAAAATTGCCTTGCTACCCTCAACCTAGTAGCACCAAATCTAGTTGCAACATTACCTTGCTGCTTTCAATCCAGCAGTATCATCTCCAGCAGTTAACAATCTCATGCTGCCTTATCTACAAAGGTCTTCAAGCAAACCTATTACTCATGCATGCCCTTGCAGTACAAGCCCATGCACTCGGGGGGCTAAATGTTGAGAACTGTTTTTTCGGCCCACGTGGCATTACTTTATTGGCACCCCATGCCATATCAACATATTATTGGTTTTTTTGGGTAAATATATTTAAAACCCAAAATAAGCTCATATCTCATTCAACTACATGGATTGGGCTCACATGGCTCGCAGATCTTTACTTCAAGAGGCGGATTCATGGTCTACATTTGCTCTTCATCAGTTGGGATCATAACCCTATAACATTATCAACATCAACATATTGATTGGGCTTAAGCAATGAATCAAAGCTCATGGCCCATATTACCTCTCTTACACTCATGGCAAGCAGCTTTTTCAACAAGAGCCCATATTTACGCAAAATAACAACAAAACCCGAGGTACATCATCTCATCTTCGGCTTATGACCCAAGCTCATAAATCTCTTTGGGGAAACTTTGGGAGTTGTGGTTTGGAGGGCCAAGAGGTATGTTCAGTAAAGCTCTAGCGGTTTAAAGTTGATAAAAGAGACATGTTGCTTGGCATGTCTTCTCCAACTCCCTAAACTCTAACGAGTCCATGTGTAGCGGGTAACATATGGTAAGCATCTCTTATCACATAGCTCTTTAAATGATAAAATTCACCATTGCTCTTTTCCTAAAACTTAATATTCATTATGTGACAAATGCTCAATATCTCCAGCTATCTAACTACTGGGTAACTGTTCATTCAATTCCCAGCTGTTGCTATACAAACTTAGAAACTTCATTACATTATTCTACATAAATCTCATTACTACTTTCAGCTAAAATCCAACTCAAACACATGGCCTAACCTGATTGGCTATCTTTTATCTCTAAATATATGCAAAATATTCATGATATCTTTTATACCCAGCTGCTATCTGCCACAATCAAACCATATATTTCTCTGCCAACTGCTAGAGCAGAGCATTAAATACTCTTCTTGCTCACCAAGATTATGTCACAACCCAATGAGATCTTGACCAAATCTCTAAAGCTTCCTTAGCCTTCAACCAATCCTTCTATTACTTGCTAGAAATGTGTTGTAATGGAACCTTAGACCAAAAACACAAATACTCGAAAAGGAAACATTTCCAGCTGAACGCCAGTAGTGCATTCAGCACTTAACACCTGGTTAGAAGTGATATCATCAGCCATTTAATGCTAAATCCCAGTAATCAGCTGCTACACCTAAAATAGCAAGATACCCTTCAAAGAGATCTTACCATTTTTCAGTCGAATCCATCCAATAAATGCTGAATGTCCTCTCCAACAGTCTGAAATCACCCATCTGACCTTAGTGGCTTCTTCCCAAAGTAAATAGCTTTTCTTGATAGCTGAGACAGCTTTTTCATGATAGCTGTCACAACTTTTCCTGACAGCTGGGACAACTTTCTCATGATAGTTGTCACAGCTTTTACTGACAGCTGGGACAGCCTTTTTCAGAATAGCTGTGACAGCTGACCCAGCAGCATGAACATCACTAACTTTTCCACATTTGGCTAAAACCAAAACCAACTATTGAAATTGCCTTTCTCTTGCTAAAATACCTTCCTTTTCTGTTGCTTTTTCCCCAACAGCTCTTACCCAAAATAGACAAAATACCTTAAAGCTAAACATACCTTTTTTAACCAAATCTTAAGACAGATTCTCTGAAGATTTATTGCTATTTGGGACAGATTTTGGTTGATATTATTTGCTAAAATACCCCTTTAAACTCAGCTAAATGGAACCCTTCATCATCACCTCAAAGGGGGGGACACCAATAAAGAAGAACTCTCTCGTAACTTTCCTATTCTTTCTCCCTTGAATGATCTTCTTAAGCTCTTGATGAAGTTCTAAGCTTCTAAGTTTTTTAGTTTCTAAATTAGGAACTAAACTCTTCAGCCCTTAGCTCATAAATGTCGTTCATAAGCCTTCATACAATCCCAGCAGTATTGCTAAACATACTACAATACTATTACTCTCTTATACTCATTGTCTCACTCTCCATATTCAGAAAACACATCTATCTTACTGCTGCTATCTCCAAATACCTAAACACATCTCCATACCCTTCTCTTACAAAATCTTTCCTCTTAGAAAGCAATCTCTACAACTTCTCCAGTAGTTATAATCTCATATTTTTACTATCTTTAATCTTCATATCTCTCATATTTCCATATATCACACATATTACAAATACTACATCCCACAACACAAAACAGCTATGTCTTTACCATCTCCACACTTCTCAAGAGATGCTAAACACTCATATTAAAAGCCCTTCTCATGGAAGGCATGAACTTCTATTACTAAAACCTTTCTCCTAGAAGGCATCATGACCTCATATCAAAGCCCTTCTCTTAGAAGGCACAACTACTTCTTACAAAAGCCCTTCCCTTAGAAGGCATAACTACTTCTTACATAAATCTCTTCTCTTAGAAGGCACAAATACTCCATACAAAAGGCCTTCTCATGGAGGGTAACACTATTCGTAACTCGACAACAACTAAAAGAGCATTGTCAAAGGGGAACTCATTTAAGTGCATGATAAGAGGAGTAAACTTAACTAGCCCCTATACACAGTTGGACATACTCTCTCTCCCTCCAGTTGCACCCATTTTTTCCCCTCAATCTTGAAGTTATCATGGCAAACTACCTCTCTACCGTTGGGGTCATTCTGTTGGAATCCCATCAGCTCATAGAAGCTGTACAGCTGGGCTGCAAACCATCAGAGATAAGTGACCTTGCTTCCTTATCTTTAAATTTACATTATTGAGTAAATAATTACTTCACATTTAAATACATATTACTTTATTCCAATTGCTATTACAACTATTAACCAAGACTTATATTCATTTTAATGCATGATAAACTAGCCTTTACCACTGGCATTCTGCTGAAATCATATCAGCTCACTGATGCTATATAGTTGAGCTATAAACCATACAAAGATAAGTGACTTTGCTTCCATGTATTTAAATTTATATCATTGAGTACATGATCATTTTACCTCTAAATAAATACTACTTTATTTCAACTGTTATTACAACTACTAATCAAAGCTATCATATCAAACACATATTACATATTTACTCAACCATTATCGCGAGTCTTAGACTTTGGCTTTAATGATTTTATAGGCTTAAAAAATACGACGGTAGCCATTGGACTACATGACCCAATGTTGAGTTCCGGACGCAACTCCTCAAAAAGAACTCGAGCCTAGTAAGATTATCCCTCAAACGAACCACATGTGGTTGGGCATCCGAAAAAGGCCCCCGAGCAAAGGTCAAACAATGTCAAAATCCTCACAAAATAACATTTTTCATGGTTTTATATCAAACTCGAGCTCCTTGGAGATTTTTAAAAACTTTGACCAAGTTTGACCAAATTTGACCCGAAGTTGACTCCCGATGGGCCCTAGAAACCCCAATATTGATCTTGTTGTTAAAACAGGTTGGGTCCAATGCCATTGCGAAGATAATCAAATTCTCATTCCAACAACTATTCATGGGTCAAAATCGAAGTTAAAACAGTTGAGATATTGGGAAAATCGTGAAAAGCGTGTCAGCATGTTTCCTGAGGTCATAATTTTTCATTGAACCTTTGGAATTTTAATTTCTTTAGTTTTCTTAAAACTAGACATCCAAAGCTTTCCAAGGACACCAAGATTTCCTCAATCCGAGTGTAGGAAGACCTCTAAATACGCGTCCAAAGTCAAAAATGAAAAAGTATATTAGGACGAAATTGCTAACGTCAGTCGGGCCCTGAAAAGTGTGCCAGGGCCTATAAGAGGCTCCTGGCAACTCAAATTGAAGGGGGAGACATTTTGGGAGCTGTTTGGGCATTTTTTTCCTCTCTTTTTTCACCATATTTCTCTTCCAAAAAACACAAAACACATCAAAGCTTCTTGATTCTTCTCTCTTCTCCAAAAATACAAGGTAGTGTTCATACCTTCCATCTTCCTGTCCTTGCTTCTATACCTTGGATTTGAGGTATAGGGGTATGGATGTAACTTTTTGGCTACAATACATGCCCCTTTTCCTATAAAGTTTTATCATGCTTTTTATCCTTTCTTTTTGTTTTAATAATATGATTTATTGCTTTCTTTAGCATGTTTCTTGCTTTATTTGTGTTTCTAGCTTAAATCTCCTTACTTTTTATGCTTTATGCCATGTTTTATGTTTAGATCTACCTTTTCCATGTGGTGCTTGTGTCTGGATCCACAAGTTTCCATGCTTTCCATGTTTATGGCCTGATTTACATGTTCTATGTTAGTCTATATGCTTATCTCCATGCTTGTGCCTAGATTTATGGGTCCCTATGCTTGCTTTTATGCTTTATGCCATGCTCACATGCCTAGACCCATGTGTTTATGCCTATGTTTACATGTCTATATGCTTAGATCCTTGTCTTCACATGTTTATGTGTTTGGATTCTTTTTTCACATGCTTAGATCTACATCCTTACATGCTTATATGTTTAGACCTACATATTTTCATGTCATATGCCGAGTTTTCATGCTTAGATCTATCTTTTCCTTGTATTGTTGTTTAGATCTACATGCTTACATGCTTGATATCACATTTTTGGCCATGCCTTCCTCAGATCTACATGTTTACATGCATGTTTCTATGCCTATATGTCGAGATCTATGTTTTCATATGCTTGCGTGCTTCTTGCCATGTTTATGTGTTTAGGCCTAGGCTTTGTTTGTCATACCATGTACTATTGTAGCCCTTTTGTTCCTTTTATCGCATTTTCTTATGTTTTGGCCTAATGGTTTGGACCCGATTTAGACCCTATGGTCTTTGTCATCATCCATGTACCATGGCCCATGTCAAAAGGGTTTGGATCATTCCTATTGCATGTTTATGCTTGCTTGCTTACTTCTATACTTTATGCTTGTGTTAGCCTCTCTTGTCCTAGGCTTTGCTATGCTTGACGCCCTCTGCGGGCTTGATCTTGTTTGGTTACATCCAAAGCCCATGAGGCTTTGTTTGGGTGTAACCACTTGGGATGCATCTTCGGATGTTGGGTTGCTTCGTGCATACCCTTCCCTTTTCCACTCCATGCGATGATATGCTTGCCATGCTTGTTCGTGCAACCTGTTGGCTTTCTATGCATCTTTACATGCTTGCTTACATGTTCATGCATGAATCTTGCTTGGTAGTGTGTCATCTATACTTCAACACAATGAAGATATGGACACCCGATGCAAACCTATATTTGTCCCTCGTGGACACCACCTTTTGTTGGCCCTTTTGCTTGCTTACTTTCTTGCTTGTTTGCGTTCTTGTTCGCTTGCTTTCTTGTTTGTTTGCTTATCTTTGCTTGTCATGTCTCCCGCCACATGCTATGCTTGCCAAATCTATCTTGCTTGTTTGCTTTGTACCCTTTGCACATTATCTACACCTCTCTCTTTCCATTGCTTGGCTGTTGGTTTCTTGTTCTTGCCTTTGCATGTACACACATGGAGTGAGGATGCATGGAGCTAAGGCATGATCTCCCAAGCGCAAGCAAAAAGGGCAATGATGCAAGCATGTTGATGTAAGCCAAGTGGCCATGTTCAGTAGATTTAGGGGTCTTTCCCATTTGGTTATGTACTCTTTTAAACCCCTTTCCTTCCTCCTTCCTTTCTCTCTTAGATGGGTTGTATTAGGTATATCATGCCATGTACCATTCATTCTCATCTCTAAAGTACCTCTGTCTACTTTCCTGTAACTATATTTTGGGCCATGCTCTAAGGATATAGGTATTTACTTTCCTGCTCTGTGTGCTTGCATTGTGCATAATGTATGTATATATATACCTGCTCACCCCTTCTAGTGTGATTGTCACAGTCCAAGTCACCTAAGGTAAAGCGATGTCTAATTTCCATCGTGAAAGTAAGGTGACATGTCGCTAGATTTTCACCGTGGAAATCTGGTTCTTTGCCTGAATGCCTTAGGAAAGCAGAGATTGGGACCACACCCATTCAAAAGCCAAGCCTCAAAGCCCCCCATGCATACAAAGCCCTGAAAGCCAATGCCAAAATCTTGTTTGTTTACTTCCAATCTCCAAAAATTAAGGTTTTATCAAAACAAAGGACTGTCCTTGGACAAGCGTTGTGGGGTGCCTAACACCTTCCCCACATGTAACCAAACTTCCGGACTCAAGAATCAAGATTTTTTTCCATCCACAGTAGATTAGGAAAAATGCCCTTTTTCTTAGCCTAGGATCGGTAATAAAATCAACTAGAAATAGGTGACCAATCACACCTTAAAAAAATCCAATGATTGGTGGCAACTTCACTTACCTTTGGTAATCACCTAAAATTTGGCCAAGATTCTTGCCACACCTCCAAAGGTAGACCTACCTTCCTCCCATAAGAGAGAGAGCACTCGACGCTTTGCACGAACCACACAATTATCGAGAGAGGCCTCCAATAGGCCCTATGAGCATGGAAGCGTCGCCACGACAGGTGGTTGAATGAAGGCCCAACAGTTTTCCAATTGTTCGCTGCCCGGGCATCAACAAACGCATCGTCCCTTATCTGTATGAGGGCTTGATCTATCGGAGTATTCAAGGGGGTGAAATTCATCGTCCTCATTGATGGGGGCTTTAATCTCCTATTGTCCCTTCGGTCATTCATTCGAGCCAACTTTCTTCCTCTGTCTGGACGATGATTGTCTTATCATTCCCTTTTTCTTGGTGTGTCCCCATGAGCGATCATTAAAGCTTTGGTATTCATGTATTTCATGGCCTTGTATAGCACCTCGGCCATTGTCTTTAGGTCATTCTTATAGATGGAGAAGAGAAACTCCCCCCACTTCAATCCATTGGTGAAGGCGGTAACGAGGATTTTGTCATTAGCTTTGTTAATCAGGAGAGCCTCTTTGTTGAAACGGGTCACGTACAACCTTAGGCTTCCGTCTTCCCATTGCTTAATGTTTAATATGGCTGTAGAGGACCTTCTGTGTCTCTGCCCTCCAATAAAGTGTGTGACAAAGTGTCCACTCAACTCTTTGAAGGTAGAAACTATGTTCGGGGTAAGCTTACTGAACCACACCCTTGCTGGCCCTTTCAGTGTGGTGGACAATGCCCTGCACATAATTTCATCTAGAACTCCTTGTAGGTGCATGAGGGTCGTAAATGATTCTAGGTGGTCATGTAGGTCCCTCAACCCATCATACGCCTCTACCTGTGGCATTTGGTACTTTGTTGGGAGAGGGAAGGAGGTCACTTGGCTGGTGAATGGGGAGTTCGTTCGATGTACCAACTTATCCAGATTGGTATATACTTGTCCCCTCAGGGCATTTATCATCATATCCATCTTCTCCTTCATCATTTACATGCCTTGGGCCATGTGCATAGCATTGACTTCCACCTCGGACGGGCGGCTGGTATCTTCCGTTCCATCCTTCCTGCTTAGGACGTTACTCTCTTCCTGGTCTTCCCTTCCCTGTCTATCTCCTTTCGGCAGGTGACTTTCATTCTATTCGTCGATCTCTTGCTCGTTGTGTTGTTGTTCATTCCTTTGGTTTAGCTATTGCTCCAACTCTTGGTTGTGCTATGTGAGTCGTTCTACCACTGCTGCTAGGATTTGCACCTGTCTTTCCAAGGCATTGGAGGGATTCCCTATTTCCTGGTTGGTGGTAGCCATTGAACGCGTTTGGACCATGCAACCCTTCGTCTTAGAGTCAGTGATAAGGCTAATCATGAATTTTTCCCACAGACAGTGCCAACTAATGTTGTGCTGAAATCGTTAGTGAGTTGTAGGTTAAAATCACTCCAATGGGTACCTGTGGAATAAGAACAATAGGACCAAATAGAAGGCACCGATTTGGCACTAGCCAAAAACCCTCTGAAGGTCAAGTCAGTAAATGAGAAACCTCAAAGAACTCTATAATGAGAGAGCTAGGAATTTTCTGTGTACCTCAAAAAAGAAAGGGTTTGGTGCTTATATAGTGGTGAGTAGTGAGCTAAGATCCCTTATGAGTGGGGTTTTTTCCTTATGGAGAAGATCTTGTACTAGGGTTTCCAAGATTATAGGGTGTCTTTCCATATGAGGGAGATACAAATCAATAGTGGGTTTATTTTGCGTGACATGCAAGATATTTCCTTATATTAACATTTGTGTGGGCCAAGCAAAGTCATGCTAGACCCGTTGGCTTTTTGTTTGGCCCGTCAGCTACTCACCCCATCGGGTTTTTGGTGTGGCTTTGTCGTCTTTCATTCCATCGCTGTTGTTTTTATCCTCCATCTTCTTTTGTGAAACTAGCAGATCCATAGATGTCGTCAGTTTCCTTCCATGGCTTGCTCAAGAGTATTGAATCCCTAGTCAAAATACGCTCATTAGGCATCAAAAGATTTTCCACTTGGTTTCTGTTGGCCCACAAGGCTGAAGCATAAGTGCCCTTAGCCTCAACCTTAGCCCTATTTAGCTCAATCTGATTGTTTTATAATTTATTAATTAAAAGTGAATAAAATAAACTAGTGGCCTCACTTTTTTCTTAGTAACATTTTTCCACCACAATTTATTTATTTTTTCTTTTTTTAAACCAAAATAAAAAAGAGATTTGGAGTTCAATTCCCGCTTACACCAAAAATTAATTAATATCTTTGTTTGATGCTAAAGAGCTATTACTAGGAGTGAACGCAATAAGTTAAAACTCTCTCAAGAAAATTTATTAATACATAATTAACAATTAAAATAGAGCCCAAAATTCAAATTCAGATCCTTAAAAAAAATCCCAAGAAGACTATGACAAAAATAACCTGCATTTCCTTAAATTGAGATAATACAGACCACACCTTTTCCAAGTATTACCTTACTAAACTTCAATTTTTTAAGTACAACTTTTAAACAATCACATTTTCAAAAATTTTAAAAATAAGCTGTACTAAACAAATTTTATCTTTTGGTGTGTTCAACACTTTTCAGTAATGCCACTTCTTCTTAAAGTCGTAGGTATACAAAATATGAAAATACAATCCAAGACAGGCCTCTTTTTCAGTTTTTATTTTTATTTTTTTGGGAAATATATTATCTCTATTTTTCACACTATTCTTTATATGTGAAGCTTAGTCATTCTGTTAATTGCTATGGAAATGAAAGGGAGATATTCGTAAAAACCCCAAATTTATTTAGTGAGTGCAGTTATAAAAAAGAATTAAAAAATTTATAACGATCTTTAATATATAGCCTATATATATTAAAAAAAAAAACTGTTGGTGCAGTTATATACCCTATATTCTATATATAAGTGAATCCACCACCACTAGTATACAGTTGTGCTTCTTCTGCTAAAAATTAAGAATGGGTCTCCATGAGCTAGACTAATTAAATTTTTAATTATTTTGAAGACCGATATAGAAAAATTGTGTGAACTTTAAACTAACATCACCTTTGGACTTTAAAATGAGTTTCTATTTGGTGCTTGGGCTTTTAATTTGAACAATGAACCCTGATTCTCCTGAACATAAAAAAATAAAAAAGAACAATTAACACCTATACATTAAGTGGGTAATACATTGATTTCAATTAGTTCAACTGGTAAAATCTCTTATGATTAGATAAGAGATCTGAAATTTAATTTCCACCTACACCAAAAAAACTGAATATTGTCTTGGTCTGATAATAAAAAACTATTATCAAGAATGGTTGGTAATACTGTTGACGTGATAATAATGACATTCCGAAGTTACTAATCATGTGAAAATTTTTGTGTGAATCGCATGATTAAATGTATGTCCTTAAATGAAAAGTACTAGTTAAAAAGTTTAATTTGTTATAAAATAAAATGCATCTAGTAAACTGTTCAAATCAAAAGTTTATAAACCAAACCGACTCCCATGCTAAAGTTCAAAAGTGATATTTATTATAAATATATACTAGGAAAATAATTTAAAAAAACCTCAAAAGAAGACCAGAAGGTGACTCTCTCTGTCTATAAGACTTCTCTCTTTGGTTTTGATTGGATTACATATCAACAAATCTAGCTAACAAGTAACAAGTACAAAGACCTATGCATTTCATAACTTATTTTGTTTATACTAAGATCTATAGATTTTGAAAATAATAACTTATTGTTTTCTTTCTCAAATGAAAATAAGCGATCATTATATTTACACTCAACAAATTAGATCGTTTTTCATGAATTAAAAAAAAAATAAATAAAAAATAAACAGGATCGTTTGTATGCTATTATATTAAAAAACCAGCCATTGGCTACATAGTACGTAGTTACGCACTACCT
Organism: Quercus lobata; assembly: GCF_001633185.2. Classification (NCBI taxonomy): domain Eukaryota; kingdom Viridiplantae; phylum Streptophyta; class Magnoliopsida; order Fagales; family Fagaceae; genus Quercus; species Quercus lobata. Next base: position 41,844 of record NW_022154708.1, read on the forward strand.
TGCCTGGGTAACCATACCCATCTCACGGCCCAAAGGGTTCATTTCCAATGCATCGTTGGATTTCATAATTGGACCCCAATCTTGTTCATAAGCCTTTTCTATCTCCAAGCATTCCTTCAATTCAATCACCACATGGCTCACGCTTTGGCCTTTGGATGGAAATTAGTGGCACGCATGCTATTGCTGTCTCTATTGCTTTCCAAACCGAGTTGGTGTCGAATTTTCCATGCAGTCATGGATCAACAATGTTTCTTATATTGCCTTTTGCAAGAAGGGATGGACCCAAGCAATATTTAGGATTAGTGTAAAATGGTCGTCCATAAAGTGACCGTCATTACTAAGGACGATCGTCATTACTAAGGACGATTATAAGCACACATTAATGCTCAAATGTAAATTCCTACTTAAATGGCACAAGTGTAACGGACGTACACCTTTTCTAGCTACCAGCTCACAGCTATCACAACTATCTCAAGCTGACTATTACACAACTGTTACAGGACATTGAATGGGGAAGTTAAATGGCTATTAAATGAGCCATTTAACCCTCCAACTCAACCATAACTGATGGATAGTGATAAAATGCTCATCCATATTGCAAACCGTCCATGTTAATGACGAGTAAAAGTATGGATGAGTGTAAGTACATTAGTTCCAAACAACATTTAATGTCCAAATGATAAATGAGCACGGAGCCATTACTACCGTCCAATTATGCGCATTTAATGGCCATTACAGACGTTAAAAGATTAAGGATAAATGGTCATTATTAGACCATAAATCCTCCAGCTATGGTACAACGTTAGAAAGGCTAGTAGACTGAGCATTTACTCACACAAAGGCTATATAAAGCCAGGAGTACGTGAGGCATGTTGAGCACACACAAATTACTCTACAAATTACAGATTTCTAAAAAGTTTAAGCTAATTTAAGCATAGGAGGGTCCTTAGTAGGCCCCAAACCGGTGTCATTATTTGCTTAGTGCTTACTTTGGTACAGGATCTCTAGGTCGTCCATAGTATTGACAAGGAACATACTGACAAGCTCCAGGTCGTCCATCATACTGGCGAGAAACATATTGACGAGGCAAAATCGTGCTTCATCAAATATTATTAATGTCATCATTCTCATAGCTTTTTATTATTGCCCACTTCCCTGTGATTAGCTCCAAAAGTAATTTTCCAAAGTTGTAAACATCACTTCGATTAATGACGATGCAGCATATCATCTATTGATTCCCTTCATCCAAAGATGGTGTGGACGACTAAAATTGATCCTGCAAAAAGGTGATTTTAAGATAAGGACTCAAGACACTGGTGTGGTGCTAGCCACAAATCCTTAGAAGATCAAGTCAGTGAAGTGATTTGGAGAGAATAAAGAGTATAGAATATTGCTAAGAATACATGTTTGTAACTTTCTTCTTTTGGTCTAGTACAATGGTGACCAAGTTTCAATGTTTTATTATGTTGTTGTAATTTGATACCAAACATATCGACGTTTTAATTATGAATTTCTGCAATTGAATATTGTTCATTTATTCTGGCTATAAGAGATGGAAACTCTGTTGTCCATGCTCATGCAATGTTTGCTACTGTGATTAGGTCTAGTTTGTGTTGTAATAAATTCTCCCTCCGTCCTTTTTTGGAGGTGTGGTGGTTGAACATTTCCTGTGCTTCTGTATAATGAAGTTATGACTTATGACCAAAAAAATGTGTCACTATTTTATTATGGTATAATTTGCGGCCAAATATATCAATCTTTGTGTGATATTTCTTATTATATTATTCGTTTCACAAGGAGCTGAGAGCAAATTTTCGATAATAAAAGTATACTCTGTAATTTTTACTAAGTTGCACTGTGATTTTATTTTTCCATTAAAAAAAAAGAAAGTTGCCCTGTGTAACTGTGTTACATGTTGTGATTCGGACTTTCTCATATCTTGGATCTATGTTGCTTTTCACCAAATATATCAAATTTGTTTTTTGCGGTACATGTATAGACATGCAATTATAATTGTATGTATAGACATACAATTGTTGTTTATGTATTTGTTACGTATAATATAAATTATTATTCACTTGACAAAGAGGACTAGTGAGCTTACTTTGGTAGCTGTGTATGATGGGCTTGGATAGGCATATTTTGATTGCTTATTGGGCTTCAGCTGGGCCATTTATTAAGTCCGAGATGCCTGTGGGCTGTGTATGGTATTTCCTACAGGCTGAAGATGCTTAGGTCTGTGGGTCATCAAAGGGTGCTTGACATAGTTGCATTAATGAGATGATATCATAAAACAATTTTCTCACGATGGGCCCACATGTGAATCTCATACACAGTAATAGAAGTGCGTCCTCACATAAACTCACCATTACATATTTACTATTCATAACTCGTCATGTGGTAAGTTATAGCAAAAGTTATGTCATTTTATGTGGTCCATGCATTACTCGTGAGATTCGCACATATAAGAGGCAAGTTATTATAAAGGTCCCTACCAAGTTTGGACGAGGTTCATTTCTAATTGTCGTGCTTTGTTGGGTCCTTCTGCAGGCCCGTGGTCAAAGCTTGGGTCCTAACCCAAAGGTCCTTTGCAAACCAGATTGGGGAGGATTCTGGCCTTATGCCCTTTCTGCGAAACATATTTGGCATAATGCCCTTGTTTCGAAACTATATAGGGGCGTGCCCCTGTTTTAAAACTCGAACTCCGTATAGGCGAGTTACTTAAGTAACTCGATTATAAAGAAACCGAGTTGTAGCCAGGTTCTTGCCACGCTGGTGTGCCAGCTTGGCTTTTGGGCAATAAAATATTCCAGCGTAACTGTTTATAACTCGTCAATGGGGAAAACGAGTACAGAAAACCCGAATAACAGATAATCGAGTTATTCGTATTACTCGGTTCTCATATAACCGAGTTTTATGCTATTCTGACGCCATTTCACATCAGTTTTTCACACGTGAAGCTGAACCCGATTAATAGGAAATCGAGTTATTAATATTACTCGGTTTTCTTATAATCGAGTTATTCTGCTATATCTACTTCTCAAGCAATTCTCCTCATCATTTTCAGATATTCTCCTCAGTCTAAGAATTTTCGGTCAGAAGTTGGTGTTATCTCTCCATCATCTCAGGTTTACCTAACTCATTCTCTTCTTTGAAATACATTGAGGATTTTATTATTGTCTTGGTATAGTTGTAGATATTATAAAAATTTATCAATCATAATGTATGTTTTTTGTTAGAGTATAATTTTCATTTAATAATTTGTATTACTTATGCTTTGGTATTTTCTTGAATGAGTGTTATGTGTATTTTCTTGAATGGTATTTTAGAGGTATATTAGTTGTTTGATGTTACAAGAAACGTACAATAAGCTATAGAAATGGTGATAAATGTTATGTGTGTAGATTGAGTTATATTCCTGGCCCTGCTGAAATAGAGGGAAAATGACAAGCTTACCTAAGTCAATGACACTGTGTAAGGAAAAAAAATAGGAAACAACCCAAAAGTTTCGTGACAGAAGCAAAAATAATTAGAAGAATTTCCGTTAGGCAGAATAACACACATGAAGAGCTTTTAAGTTGTTAGCTGTTAGCTTTTAATTAGAAGAATTTCCGTTAGGCACAATAACACACACCTAGCATAATAATAATGCATTGTAGTGTCTTTCTTATGTCAATCGATAGTCCTATATTGTACACATATTTTTTTTGTTTTTTGGTCCTCAATTTGTTGACATTTCAGTTTTAAATTGTGGGTTTATGCTATGAACTAGAATTTTAATTAGTTTGTAAAATAAAAAGAAAGTCGAACTTTTCCTATAGTTTCAAAAACAATCAAGAAAAGATAGTGAGATGTGTATACAACTTTGCAAGTAAATTGCTATATTTTAAATAATTTTAAAATTTATTTATTTCCACAATTTATTTTATAGTATTAACTTAAATGTCTAAATATAGTTTACATAGTTTTTGTATGACACTTATAGTTGTTTTTATAATGTTTTTTAATATATATATATATATATATATTTTTTTTTTGTTAATATTGACTTCTAAGCTTGCCCCCCCTGAATTGAAATCCTACCTCCGCCATTGTCATGTAGCATCTTATGCAGCATTACATTATTTACCAACAATTGATGCACAGTGTTAACTTGATCAGTTGATGTTATTGTATTCAGTGTCAATGTCTGGTTCTGGCAACCCACAACTCTATAGGCCTCACGATGTGTTCACTGCTATGGGTCGTTGTTAGGTATTGGAAGATGAGTTTAGCTATCCAATCAATCCAAATCTGCGAAATAGTGCTTATGTTCACAATACCATGAGACAGGAGTGGGATTGGTTATTTCGTGAACAACAAATGTTTTATGATGAGTTGACTGGTTTTAAGTTGCCAGTGCCTCGGCGACTCGCATCGCAGATGCCTAGAGACACGATTGACGAACTTCGTAAAGCATTGAACCGCATAAGAGAAGAAAATAATCGAATGAAGATACGTCTTAATCGATATCGGACCCAAGTCGAGATCCGAGAGTCAGTGGAGGGAGGGTGGTACGAGCACGCACAATTCATGCAATCACTTCTTGCTGATCCCATTTATCAGTCAGATGTGGAGATGTCAGATGAAGACTAATCGTGTCGTAGTGTAATTAGACTTTGTTATTTAACTATTTTTGTTAACTATGTTTTAAATGTATGTGGGTCACTGTTGTTGCATTTGTACTATGTAAACCTTATTATTGATTTTGAGGACCATGCACATTATTCGTAATCTAGTTTATTCCCACAGAACGCATAAAAGTCAAATATTCCCACACATGATGTTTTTCAATAAGCACCTAGAACATAACAATAAGCACCTACAACATAATACAGAAAACTTAAAGTAACTTACACGATGTCACCAATATGCATGCATTGCATATTGAACACTAATGCTACTAACATTATTGACTTAACCTAGACATAACACACATACCACATAGGCATTCACTCTGACAGGTAGTCCTCGTAGTTAAGGACATTGTTACGTTCCGTCGGAGTGAGTTGCCGGTTCGTGGCGGCGGCCAGCTCTTCCGCTAGCTGTAGCATGTGATACCTGGACCTACAGAGTATCATGAGATTATTCTCTTTTTTTATTTTTGTCACTGCACGCTCATATTGATGCATATTTTGTCGTGATAGTGTGAGTGAGACACGATTAACAAGAGGCGCTCCGATTCGCACGAGATCATCGTGCAGAGCGTTGGACTCGTTCACACGAAAGTCCCACTCCCGCCGCAGTCCGGCATAGTATTCCCTCTCGTCGGAATCTTTCTCCCTCCTATAGTTATCTGGAAAACGAGGTAGCATCCAATTGCGCATTGACATTGGAAAATGTGACTTATGATCGGTATCTGTAGATGTTTTGCAAGGGTAGATGTAAATGGGAGTGGGACTTTATATAGGAGTTTTGCAAGGGTAGATGTAAATGGGACTAGGACTTTATATAGGAGTTTTGCAAGGGTAAATATCCACGTGGATGTGATTATATGTAAGGGTAAGTATTCACGTGAATAAAGATGATATGTCTGGACATTGTATTGTTTAGTGAGGTGTTGAGGAGCACATACTAACTGCGAACATGACTTGGCTATACAGTGGCACCTGTTGGTGCACGTGGTTCGCTGAGGCAACTGTTTGACATGGCTATAGCTAATGCTACAGTAGAAGGCAGGTGATGTGTACTGCAAAGGAGGTTGTGTGTTTATTCACGTGAAGACTATTCAGCATTCCTATGCTTCATCTGACATGACTTGATGAGACAGTGTCGAGTTGCATTAAATGTTTCATAAACTTTTCAAGGATGCTCTGCATCATTGAAAACAGTGCATTGCAAAAATCTGCATATTTGTGTATTGACGAGCGTGTAGGTGATATGACTGGATAGGGTTCACGTGAAGACTATTCAGCATTCCTGTGCCTTGTCTGACATGACTTGACGAGACAGTGTCGAGCTGTGTTAAATGTATCATAAACTTTTCAGGAATGCTCTGCATCCTTGAAAACGGTGCATTGCGAAAGGATGCATATCTGTGTGCGCATGTGCGTGTAAGTGATATGACTGGACAGGGTTCAACAGTGTGACGCACTGTTGAGCAGCACATGCAGCACTGCAAAGTGTATAAGTAGAAATGGTGGACAGCTCACCCCCAAAATTAATGCATAAACTTTGAAGGGATGCTCTGTATTTTCACGTGAGTGTGGATGGGTACTTGTGGTCAGGGTTCAACAGTGCTGAGCTATCCATGGTAGCTACACTCACTGTTCCCTATGGTGGTATTTGGCAAGTGGGATTGAAGAAAGTTGATAACAACATTTGGTTTTGTAATGGTTGGCAGGATTTCGTTGAATACCATTCTATCTGTTATGTTTATTTTCTAGTTTTCAGATGTGAAGGAAAATCAAGCTTCCATGTTCTTATATTTGATAAGACTACCACTGAGATTCAATATCCACTCAATAACAACTGTAAATTGGAAGATCATCAGCTAGAAATAATAGACTTATATGAAGATGATAGAAACATATCCCTTAGCTGATTTGCCCATAAAACATGAAGCCAGACAAAGTTTGTTACGAAAGTAACAAAAAACTTTCTTCTACATAAAGAGGAAGACAGAATGAGTGGTTGGCCTGGTTTGGATGAGTCTGTATGTAATGTATTTATATAAAGTAGGACAGTAGCAGAACTAAGATACACGGATTCGGGTATATGATACAGCAATTGATGGTGTCATATATATGAATTATTTGTATTATTGAATCATATGTGTGGTTAGTATGTGTGGTTTGGATGAGTCTGTATGTATTGGATCTATTAAATTTTCCTACAAGTAATGTGCAATAAATCTAAGTTGGGTGATGAGTGTTATGTGGGTAACATTCCAATTTACACAAAGAGAATATTGGAAACATCAACATATCTAAGCAGAGGACATTTTCCAACCAAAGCACAAGAATCATATGTAGCAACAAAGAACAACAGGGAAAGAATGAATTACGATTTCATATACACTTAGCTAATCCATTGAAAACATTGCAACATACAAACAGAACAATGTAATACAGTACCAGTTTCACAGAATGTATGTTGGAAGGGAGTATTATCTTGAACAAATGTGTGTTTTTACACCTCGCCGGTGATGGTCTCAGTTGGGCCCCACTCTACTTCGGCGAGTCCTTACTTTAGGAACCATATGGTTTTTCTGTCAAAGAGTGGTTGGTGTGTGTGGTTTGGAAGAGTCTGTATTGTAGAATGTATGAAATTTTCAGTTTAAATTTTCATATGTAGCAACAAAGAACAGCAGGTAAAAAATGATAAACTGATTTCATTTAAACTTAGCGAAAACTAATGAACAGTTTCTCTTTAGTAATGCAAAAGTTGAACGTACATAATCATCATTTGTCAGACGTTAAGAACAACATTTTGTATTGCACAAAATGTGTAGACATTAACAACAACGTCTAATGTTCGTTGGTAGAAATTTCTGGAAGTCATCATTGCTTGAATCTGAGAAGTCTGAAATATCTCTTTCATCATCTAACGCAGTAATTTCATTAATAGACTTCATGGCTCGCTCTTGCGCCTTCCCCTTTAGATGCTTCCTAGCTTTTTGGATTGCGTGAAAACGGTCTAGTCGCCTTTGCATTTGATTGTTCTCTTGTTCAAGACGCGCAAGTATGTTGGCAGGTTCATCTCTAGGTAACTCGGCTGAGCGTGCCTTAGGAACTCGTAACCCGTGCCATCGACAATACACCTCTAACTCACACCTCTTCTCGTATAGGGTTGACCATGGTGGTTCTGCTACGGTGAACTCTATTGCGGTTGTATTTGTACTTAGTTTTGTGGGTTTGCCGACCATGATGTGTCCGACGCTTCCAAGACTCTCGTACGTGTATATTGGCATATTAATGAAATCCCTCTTCTTTCCGACCCATTTCCCTCCATAGTGGTCTGTGTATGTCTGTAGTTGTTGATCTGCTGGAGCTTCTGATGATTCATATGTTGAAGTAGATCCAAACTTGTTTCGCATTTTACGATTTGACATTGAGACGCTGCGACTCATAGTTTACTCAATCTAGGAATTTAGTGGGAGTAGAAAGAAATTCATTATTGTGGTGCATTTATAACCTTATTTCATGGTTCAAGCATTACAATCAAAATTTAGTAGAGCTTGTCATGTCAATACAGGCTAGAAAAACACTGTATGAAGAGGGTCATAACTGTTACCAATGTCATGTGTCTAGATTCTTGTGGGGACCACCAATTTAAATATGAAATTGGTGTCTAATTTTCCTCCATCTATCTAAATTTAACTGGGATCAATTGTAATTACGCTACTATTGCTGATAGAAGTTAGGTGAATTTCCACAGTGCTCCTTTTTGAAAACTTATTCCCCCACACCCGTGTATTTTCAGGTTCACCTCTCCTTCTACAATAATCAAAACCCAAGATTGTTCCTCTCCTACTCAACTAACGGTGCATGGTCGCAGTTACCACACTGATTAAGCCACCTTAACATACAGCTCCCCTATTTTTCAATGAATGCTATTTATGTATCTTATATAGGAAGAGGTTCTCCATCTATTCCGATTTTACTTTTCTTTACAACTTTAATGGTCTTGGTTTATGCTCTGCAAAACCAATTCCAACCATTCCTAAGGTTTGATTACTCATTTCTTTAATATGCCTAAACTTTTGTTCCTTTTTGTCAAAAAAATTTGTTGTCTAATTATATAATTTGATTGTTTTTCTATGATTGATGTTGTATGTTTATTTTCCGTTTCATAACAAGTTGTAAGGAAACTGATAATTTTAATGGTCCTGGTTTATGCTTCCTAAGGTTTGATTACTTCTTCCTTTCATCTGCCTATGCTTTCGTTCGCTGTTGTGAAAAAATTACATTGTTTAATTGTATAATTTATTTGTTTTCCTAGCATTGATGTCGCAAGGAAACTTAGAATTTAACTGCTCCTGGTTTATGCTATGCAGAACGAATTCCAACCATTTCTAAGGTTTGATTACTCTTTTCGTTCATCTGCCTATGCTTTCCTTCCTCTTGGTGAAGAATGTTTATTCTGTAATTATATAATTATTTTCTTTCCTATGATTTATATTGCATGTATATTTTCTGTTTCATAACAAGTTGCGAGGAAACTGTAGTAGTGTTTGAATTGAAATTGAGAGTTCTGATAATGCATTAATATTTCCATGATGTATTTCAAAAAACTTGTTTAGAAAAGGAATTTCAAAACAGATTTGGTTCTACATCTTCTTCTTCCCCTGATTGCGTAATAGTATATTTACAGTTTTATGTGTGTACATGCCCGGTAACTTATATGATAAAGGGTCTTTACACAGCTTATTGTCTCAACAAAGGTCATCATCAATGTTTTTACACTTTATGGAAAACTCTGTTGCCAATTAACTGAGGCTTTTTAACTACTTATTTCCTTACCAAAGGCTACCTCTTTGTTATTGGTCAATTATTCCTATGCCTTATGTGACAAGTAGTTAGTTGTGATTTTCCATAGTACCTGCTTATTTTGTTAACAAAGGTCAATTTTTTCCCCTGTTTATGTTGTGATTGCAGTGTGGTTAGTATTTAACCCTAATAATGTATAACAAATTTCTTACCAGGCAGAAAAAGGTTAGCTACTTTTTTATTGATACTATTGTTATTATTATTGGTAAATTACATGACTTCTTGTTAATATGATTTTCGTTAGAGCTTTTAACATATTCGTTTTTTATGGTATTGACAAACTAACAGAACTTTGTATTTTCCCAGTTATTTAATTTTCAAGTAACTAACAAATATGGCGAGTGGTTAGCGGTAATGTTGTGTTACTGGTTCGATAATTATGGAACAAGTATATTATTTGAGATAGTTATGGACGAAGCACGAGCTAGAAGGTCAAAAAGGTGTTTGATTTAAAAAAAGAAAAAAAAGAAAAAGAGGTATTCGAACTCAAGTAGAGATGTGTTGTAGAAGTGAAGTGGACCTTGGCAACCTATTTGATGGAGGCATTGTGTTCATCATTGGCCAATTTGGTGTTTGGTTTTAAGGGAATTAGGCTGCTTGAAGTGGTAATTTACGCTACTTTTTCCCTAAAGTAATTTACACTACTCTTATTCCATGGGGAATATGTAAACAAGTTTTCCATGTAATTTACGGTATTTTTTCTTAAAATGTAATTCATGCCACTTTATTTTAGAGGGTATTATTATATTATATATTTGAGATTCAATATTATTTTACCCAATTTAACCCTCACCTAAAGTGGTTGTTATCTAAGAAATTGTTGTAAACATATTTCTTTTGTAACATAAATTATATTTATCATTTGTATAATTCTATGTGAAATTCAATTTACATTTCCTCTTTTATAGACTATTACTTTACTGCTCCATTAACAATGTTATGTGCATTTTCTCAGTTTTAATTTCATTTAATTGATATCTTTGAAATCTAATCTCTTTTTAAGTTTTGTTATGGGGGTGTAGTAAGTGGCTAACCATTATTGATTCCTTCACCGGTGAAATAAGTATATTTCGAATTTCAACTCTTTTTCACTTTTGTTATGGATGTGTAGTAAGTGGGATTTGGGTGAAACATGTAGTTTTCCTTATTTTCTTAAGCTTTTAAATAAGGATAGGGTCACACGAATTCCCCATTGTAATCTTAAAATTTTCCCTAAATATAAGGATATGGATGGAGAAGTGGAAACACAAAACAAATCAGTGACCAGAAACAGGAAACGTAGGTATTAATTATGAAAAAAAATCTATATAACGTTCATCGAAAAAGTATAAACGTGTATGAGTACGGCATAGGAAATTTAATCAAATACAACTATAAACCCTAACACTTTCAGCACGCGCGTGCTCAGAGTCTCTTCAATTTTTTGGGTAAGGGTTAATTTACAGCATTTATTGTAATTTTGGATTATTATATTTTCCAATCATAAAAAAAAAGAAAAAAGAATGAAACAAATAAAAAAAACGTATGGGTGTGATGAGTATTATGTGCGGTGAATCACAATGCCGTACTTTTTTTTTGTTTGGAAAATGTAGTAATCCCAAATTATGAACAATGCTTTAAATTAATCATTATCCATAAAATTAGAACAACCTCTGTGCACGTGCGTGCTCAGAGGCTAGTATGTGTTTAATCTACTTTTATGATCTCTTTTTATTTTTTTGGTGTAGCCATTGCATAACTAATCGATAATGCATATAACGAGGTAGGTTCCTTTCTGTTATCATTTCAATGATTGTAGTTTTTCTTCAAATATGCATATCAACATTCCAGTTGAAGGAAAAAAAGAAAGAAAGCAAATGATCATTCGATATAAAAGTCATCACACATTGTGAATATGGTCATATTATCATAAAATTAAAACCATGTTTGTGGACCTTGAAGAGTACATATAATAATATACAAATACTTGACAATCACATAAAAAAACTTGAATACAATCTATGGAAGCTACAAATTAGCCCTAAAGCTCCTACACTACAATCCCTACTTCCCCTGTCTGTTATGTATTGCCAAAGGCAATCATCAAGAGTCAGACGGTGGCGGAGGTGGAAAAGCACTGCTGTACTCTGAAAAATCTGCTCTCAACGCAGCAACCTCAGCAATAAGGCCATCTAAAAGCTGTCCATGAGCTGCTTGAGTCGTCATAATGGTCTCCATCATAGCACGAAGAGATAGGGGAGGAGGAACGGTGGGGTCTGCAGCTGTGCTGTGAGCATGTACCCCATCGTCACCAATGTCAGCAACGGTACCTGTAGGATCAACAGGACTCTGCTCAGCATGATCGTCTCCAGTGGTGGACTGTACTCGTGGCCTTTTTGATGACCCAACACTCGGTCCAACACTCCTCTTTTGTGCAGTCCGCTGTTTGAGAAAGGTGGCTCCTATAGGGGCTGTGATGTGGATCAACTCTAGGGAAGGAAAATTCTTTACTCCTACATAGCGTAGAATCCTATAGATGAAAACTGGGAAGAATAGACCATGCTTCTTACTCTTACTCCTATGCGCCCGAACAAGCGTTTCATAGAAAACGGAAGCAAAACAAATGGACGCATCAGTTACGAGGGCATACAAAAAGTAACACCTCTCTCTAGGAATAGTATGGACATGGGAGATGGGGAAGATGTTGTGACAAGCTATCCTAAATAAGATATAATTAAGCTCGGTTAAGTCACTCGAGTTAATTCTTGATGTTGTGAAGGCCAATGTCATTGGTCTTCCGCAAAGAAGAGTCATAACATCAGAGATTTCAGGACGGTTCGAGTATGAGTATGGATAAGTAGGTGTTCTAACACGAGGTACATCAAGAGCATTGGATATATCATTCTTAGTTATGACAAAGTATCGACCTCGAATCCAAGTAGCGAAATCATTAGAAGAACGAATTTCGAGATTGGCATAGAACTCTCTAATCAGTGCAACTGGAGGGGGTTGTAAATCTTTACATAGAGACAACCAGTTCCTACACTGTAGATTCCTATGGACAACAAGTGGTAATTCATCTAGATTGATTTCTCGTTCCGGCCAAATTGTCCAATACTGAATTACATTTTCAAACCTTTGCGCCTTCGTAACCGTTTCAAACGTTGTTTCATCAAACACAATTGCAGGCTTAGATGAGGAGGCAGACACTCTTTTGGCAGGCTTAGATGAGGAGCCAGACACTCTTTTGGCAGGCTTAGATGAGGAGGCAGACACTCTTTTGGCTTTGGTTTTAATGGTTTTAGACTTCTTAGGAGCCATAACTAGGATGTACAGGTGGGAATGAAAGCACAACAGAAAACCAATATTTAGAACTGCGTTAGAGACACATAATATATTCCAATGTACATATGCATGACAAAAAGACTGCATGATATTGATGCACAATAAGCGTCAATGAATGAATGCATTGAAATGAAAAATTTTCTGTATGTACATGAACATTGACCCATACAGTCAAGTTATTTGAGAACCATGCAAACCCACAGTGTACATGGTGCAGCGGGTGTAAAACCAGTCACTACCATCCATCAATGTCTTACCATGTGGTCAATTTCAGGCAATTATACCCAATTCAACAAAACGCCAAATTCCACAAAGAACAAGATTGGCGAATGAACCAACATGTATACCAAGATGTTAAAATTTTGAATATAAACGATAGAGAACATCTTGCCAACATGCATACACAGCAACCCATGAACCAGTTCAGATGAAATGAAGCAATACATCAAAATCCCGAAATTCCCAATATGAAGACATGAACTCTAATTTTTCATTTCTCACAAATCATGTGTTCTTTGCAATTAAAGGGTAGAAAACGTGTGTACAACATCCATACAAAAAAAACCCATTACCTATTTCATGTCAAAACACCAACACCCATGAAAATCCCCAAATTCCATATTAACACATGAACCCTAAATTGAATGGGCTTGTAGAAATCAGCTATGTTTATGTAATTAAAGGCTACAAATCGTATGAACAACATGCATATGTAAAAACCCATGACCCATTTCAGACCACAACACCCAAAATCATGAAAATCCCCACACTTGCATAGTTCGAAATTTCAGCTTTCACAGGGAGATTAATGCAGGATTTGAAATTAATTTCAATGGGAAGCAAGGGTAAAAGAGTCATACTACAGTTGAGGATCGATGTTTGGAACCCGGGAAGTCGCTTAGGAGCTTGAGGAATCGAGAGCAATCGACTGCTGCTACCGTGGGAGTCCAGTGCATCCACACAATGAGCTATGCTTTTTTTTCTTTTTATGAAACAACAGATAACACTGAACTGTGTATATCAGGAACCACATAACTCGATAATATAAGAATCGAGTTCATTATTACTCGCTTAACGAAAAACCGAGTTCTATGTTTTAGACCGATCGTGCACCAATCAAGTAAGAATCGATTCTTCCAGACAACTTTGGCTGGAGTTGTGATGGTACTAAATGTACTCGATAATTAAATTATCGAGTTACTTAAAGTAACTCGATTTCTCGGAGAAGCGAGTACTTCTGCTTATATTTTTCAGTCACCAGTTATTACTCGACAATAGTATAATCGAGTTATGTGTTTTAGACCGATCGTGCACCAATCAAGTAAGAATCGATTCTTCCAGACAACTTTGGCTGGAGTTGTGATGGTACTAAATGTACTCGATAATTACATTATCGAGTTACATCAAGTAACTCGCTTTCTGGGAGAGCGAGTACTTCTGCTTATATTTTTCAGTCACCAGTTATTACTCGACATTAGTATAATCGAGTTATATGTTTTAGACCGATCGTGCACCAATCAAGTAAGAATCGATTCTTCCAGACAACTTTGGCTGGAGTTGTGATGGTACTAAATGTACTCGATAATTAAATTATCGAGTTACTTCAAGTAACTCGCTTTCTAGGAGAGCGAGTATTTCTTAATATAAGATCGAGTAACGTCTTTTTGAGAGACGACGAAATGGTACTCGAATCTTGGATTACCGAGTTATTAATGTTACTCGGTTTATATAAAATCGAGTTTTATAGAACAGCCTTCCACTACATATTACAACTCGGCCTGCATGTTTTTTCCTGTTGCAGCTCAGTCAGTTTTTTACACCAGCAGGTATGTTCTGTTTATTACAATGTCCATGAAGCAACAAGTGCATGGCATGCAACACACTCTTATATTGTTGCTTTTGAGATTGCCCCTGCTATATAAATATGAATGCAACAAAGTTGGAGAAGTTGGAAATCATACTAAAACAGCTTAGTTCCATTGCAATAACTTCGTTTTTAACTGAATTGTTTGTTTGACTGGCTTAGTAAAACCCCCATCAGTACATAACATTAAAGGCACTAACAAAGTGCATGACTACATAAGTACAAACTTTAATATCAACTTCTAAGCAAAAAATGACCAATATCATTTGTCTTCTCATCATGGGCCTGTTCAACTGGTGATGTTCGGTTGCTTCCAATTAAAGAGGTAGGGATCATCCTGGCTGCGCAACGTATGTCCGTTAGCACCCATCCACCTTGGCTGTCGTACCTACTGTAAATAGTTAAAAAATGTTATGTACACTGGACTTATATAAGTTATTAACACACAACATAGGCAGAACAGGAAAAATGAGCAATGACTTACGACGAATAGTGTAACAAAAACAACTGAACAACCTCATTTGCCTATACATGCATGAACACCAGTGTTTGTTTCATGACTAGTCCAAATACTTACTATGGCAATAGAGAACAAAGACACTACTACTGAGTTCTTAATAGTGCCAACTTATATATGACAAAAGTTGTAGGAGATATATGACCTTTACCTATGATGCAGCTCCACCGCTAGTTGACTCCGCATTTCGAGTAGGACATGTTCTACGGTTGTGCCCCTCTTGGCGACACAACCCACATCTTGACTTGGGTCCATTCTCGATCCATAGGGAGGTCGGCAACTCCCTATCATTCTCGTCCATCTCATTGCGGATTCGTGTGGACTTTGGCCGACCTTTGTTCCGGATCAGGTGCAGATTGGGCATCACTACTCTAGTTTCTTCAGGATCCGGCCATGCTAATCTGTCTTTCAACGGTTGGAATACCGGTTCATAGCTATGGAACCTATGACTCACGCTATAGCAAGGATCAATAAACTGCTGCGCATCGTGCTTATACTTAGCACAAATTGCTATTACGTGTGAACACGGCATCTTGTATGCTTCCCATTTTCCACATGTGCATGTCATACCCCGAAGATCAACCCTGTGCGTGTGTTGTCCGCCCCCATTACCTAGAGGATTACCCGGTGTGTCAACCTGATATAACCGTGCTTGTGTGCACATCCGTGTCACCATATGGTCCTTTGCCTTCGCTTGGTTTTTTTCGAACTTCTCCATGGCATACTTGCACCATTCTTGACCCGCTTCCAATTGCTGTAGAGTGAGATTACGACGAGCGTCAAAGTAGGAGTTCACTTTGAAGAAGGTGTACCTCACCATTGCCGTGATTGGCAAGCTGTGTGCACCTTTCAGTACTCCATTAAAACACTCCGATAGGTTGGTTGTCATTGCTCCGTATCGACGCCCTCCGTCGTGTGCAAGTGTCCACTTTTCTTTGTTTTCATTTTCCAAGTACCTGTGTGCAGCCGGTTTGACATTGCGAATTAAATTCAGTATGGCTTGAAACTTTCTAACTTGATTCGCGCTTGCGGCCCTCCATACCATGTTCTTCAACTCCGGAATTTTCCATTTTGTGTTCACATTGCTAACTACATGGCGGAGGCAATACCGGTGATGGGCCTGGGGAGGCTGCAACCAAGTCATCCTTGTGTCATCAAAGCAAGCTTTTATACCCGAATGTCGGTCAGAGATGATGCAAAGATTTGTCCGGTCCGTAACATATCATTTCAGGCATGCCAAGAACCATCCCCATGTCTCCTTGCTCTCACTCTCAACAACGGCAAACGCGAGTGGATAAACCTCGTTGTTAGCATCCGTTGCCATTGCTATCAACAACTTCCCCTTGTACTTGCCATAGAGGTGCGTTGCATCGATGCTTATCACCGGCCTACAATACTTGAACCCTTCTATACACGGACCAAAAGCCCAAAAGGCACAGTTAAATGTGCAAGTTCCCGGCACACTACGGTGGTCGCACTTCAACTGTGTCACTGTGGTTGGATCTGCATCTTTTAACGCTGCCAGGAACCGAGGCAATTCTGCATATGACTCATCGAAACCACCGTAGATGGCTGCAACGGCTTTCTGTTTTGCATCCCAAACCTTATAGTGAGACGCCCAATGGCCGTGCTTCGCATGAAGAACACTACGTAGGGTTGCTACTGTTCTTGAAATGTCTTCCCGTACGTATGACTCAAGTGTGATGGCAATGAACTTTGAATCCATCATCCTTCCATCATGATCCACTTGGAGTGTCGAGCAAGTGTGGGGACCCTTAGATGTTGTGATCATCCACAGCTTGTGCCTTTTGCTGTAGATAGCTCGAATTGACCATAGACATGCATCGTTTACACATGTTACAACCAGTCTCTCGGGGTCTGACTTCATGTACTTAAATTTTTTATTGAGCCCAACGGAGAACATGGTTAGCGCGTGCTGAACCGCAGCTTTATTATTGAATAGCATCCCCTTGCTCGGTTCGTCCCCCGGTCGCCAACTCAGCAGACCTGTTTCTAGGGAAGGTGATGGGTCATTAATGTCATCCCATGTGTTTGACGTGAACCATTCGGGGTTAGGGTTTAGATTATTTTCTGGTTGTAGTTCATCTAACAATTCTGGATTCTCTACTGGTCCATCGTTATCAATGAACTCCTCATACACATCTCGAGTCTCATCCATTTCGGTTGCCTCGTCCAAGTAGGTTTGGATATCTTCATTTCGGTGAGTATATCCTTCATCCTCATGGGTATGGATAGACCCTAACACTTCGGCGTCTTCAGTATTGTCCATAGCAACCCCATTCCATGGTTGACAGTTGTAGGGCAAAGATGTCTCGGGTGTAACTGACGGGTGCACAACGGTTACAGGAATTGATTCTTGCTCTCCAACTCTACTCCCATATTGCGAACCCCCATCGACATTGAACCAACAGTGTGGACAGTTACATACAAGTCAGAACCTATGAATTGCCCTGCCCGCTTTATCACTCCCCACATTATATTTGCATCATTGTCGCATTGTAACGGAATTGAATTGTAGAACACTTGGGTACCTACTAGTTGCTGCGGAGCCCGAAATACAATGGAGATGTCGTGGGTATCCTTGTCTAACCCCATAGTTGACATTATCTTCCGTTTAAGTTTTCTCGTGTGTATCCCACGTTTCACTTCAACAAGCGTCTGCTTTTGGTTCGGACCTCGGTATGATAGCCCGTGCAAATCATTAATATATGCCTCCCCGTCGTAGTAAACATAGAAGTAATGTGGACTCATAACGGACCTAAACTACAAATAGTAATAATTGTATCATGCTGCGTAATATTGGAACATGCATAGGCTAACTATACATGCCCTATGTTTGGGTGTTCATGGAGGTAAACAAACCTAAGCAAATTGTGCTAAACATGCTAAAAATTACCAATTTAACATTAATTTGTCTACTCCATCAGACTTCATTTCGATAACGAAAATGTTTGCACAATATATGAAAATTCATGCTGGCTATTGTTCAACAAATGAGAACTCAAAAGCATTGCAAATAAGCGAGATAATTCATACCATGCAATATGGACCACATTTTCAGTGATAAATATACCTCCCATTGAAGACCCACAACAGTCAACTAA
Source organism: Quercus lobata (assembly GCF_001633185.2). Taxonomy (NCBI): domain Eukaryota; kingdom Viridiplantae; phylum Streptophyta; class Magnoliopsida; order Fagales; family Fagaceae; genus Quercus; species Quercus lobata. The sequence continues at coordinate 60,204 of NW_022154708.1, forward strand.
TTTATGTTCTCAAAAATTGTACCACATTATTATGTTCAAATACCCCCTATTGAAGACCCACAACATTCATATTATTTGTGTTCTCAAAAATTGTATCACATTATTATGTTCAAATACCCCTTATTCTCGACCCACAACAGTCATATTATTTGTGTTCTCAAAAATTGTCCACAACAGTATTATGTTCAGATGTCCCCATTCAAGACCCACAACATTGAAAAAATTCGTATTGCTGTAAGGGAGATAATTCATAAGCATTGAAATAGTTCCTAGCATGCAAAAGCATTGCAAATATCAGTTATATAATTCCTAGCATGCAACATGTACCACATTATTATATTCAGATACTTAGCATTGAAGACCCACAACATTGAAATAATTTCTGTTCTCAAAATTTGTACTACATAATTTTGTTTAGATACCCCAATTCAACAGCCACAACAGCAATAAAAAAATTTGTGTTGCTGTAAAGTGTTATGAAGTAGTATTTACCTATCAACTGAGATGTTGACAGAACAAAGATGAAGTGCACTTTCTTGAATTAGCGTGCTTTGTACAGATAGTTAACTGAAGGTGAAAGCTCTCAGTAGCTGTGACACAATGGGTGCAAGCACAGACCAGTCCACGTCCAGACTTCAGAACGACAGTGTCAAATGTAATTGGTAAGTGGTCCCAGAAAGTTGGGCGGGTGGGGGGTGTGTAATGGTTGGACAGTACTCGGCTTCCAAAGAATCGAGTTATATGTAACTCGCTTATAAAGAAGCCGAGTACTATTAAAACCGTACACCTCATGAATATAACTCGTCTCTGAAAAAAACGAGTTACCTATAACTCGATTCCTTAGAAGCCGAGTACTATTAAAACCTACACCTACCAGCAGAACGCACAGTGATTCTGGAATTGAGTTAAATAAAACTCGTCTCTGAGGAGACCGAGTACTATTTACTTCACCAAACTGGTCGTTAGAGCAGTTGTTTATACTCGCCATTGGGAGAGGCGAGTTATATGTTGTACTCGATATTCGTAAAATCGAGTACAACAGATATTCCACTTTATATAAGATGACAGCTTCCTCCTATCTTTGTGGATTGGAACCTTGGCAGAGGAAAACATTCAGACAGGGAGAAGAGAAGCCTCCTTCGCTTCTACAGGTAACATGCCCTCCTTTTTTTATACTTGTCATTAAATAATTTACTACTGTACAAACCAAATGCTGATTATACAACTGTTTGTCAGATCTTTTAACAAGAAATGTCAACGTTGCTGCAGTCCACTGGCACCTGTTGGTAGGGCAACATGGTACATTTTTATCTAATACCTCAGTTTCAAAACTTCAAAAGTTCTAACCCCAGCACAACAAATATGGGTTTAACATACAGTGTTGTTGTACAAACTCTTTTAGGGTGGCAGATACTATGTTGTTTTCGTTGGTCGTGCTCCTGGCATATACGACAATTGGGCAGAAGCAAGTAGACAAGTTCATAGATTCGCGAACGCTGAACACAAGTCATACAAGGATCGACGGGAAGCAGAATCTGCATACATGGAGTTCATGCAACGTAATGGTAGGAACGTGCAGTATTGTGCTTCCCAATCGTGGACATCTCCTACCATGTCGCCATCAAGTTCTAGAATGGCATCTCAAAGCGAAGGAACCAGCTATTGCGATGGAGACGTTAGGAACAGATTGTTGAGGTATCAGTTAAACGTTGCCATTGAGGAGCGTGACCACGCAAGGAGGATTGCAACCTTGAGTACTAACATGCTAAGTGAAGTGGTAGCCCATGTTATGGGGGAGGACGAAGTTCATGATTCGACACGACAAGGAAGCACGAAATGAAGGTGAAACTATGGCTCTTGCTTGTGGCATTTATGAATCTAGTAAGACTAAATATATAAATATATGTGTTTTTATGACCCCTATGGCTCACGTTTGCAGTACAGATGGGCTAAAGTGTTGTTGAATATCTTTTTTTGTTTCCCTTTTGCTTCCAATTTGGAATATGTCTTAGCCTGTTGGCCTGAAATTGCTTGTATTGTTGTTAACATTGGGTATGTTGTTTTGGTAACTGTACTTGGCTTTGGATAGCCAATAAGTATTTTCTCTATAATTGTTCAAAACATCATTGTTGTGATAATTGGATTGAGATAAGAATTGTGCTACGATTATTACAAATTTTTATTTTTTTTTCAATAACGGCAGATGTGTGTGTTCTTTTTTGGTACCACATTATTATAAATTTTTTTTTTACCAGTTATCATAGCAGATGTATTCACAAACAAACATGTTTGTTTTAATGAAATTTTTTTTTATAAGTGAATAAATTAATTTGAATACCATCAAGAGAGTAATCCTATTTTGTAGGCAATATTTTGGTGCAAGTTAGCCGAGTACTATTTTTACCTTTCATTCAATAGTCATCGAGTTTTATATATAGACTTTAAGGACATTCACTTAATTAATAAATGGGGACTCCAAATAAGAGAAACCCCTAAACTATTTTAATACATAATCTTAAAAAAACCTCAGGTTCAGTACAAAATGATAAAAACTCGACTAAATACTAAATTTTATAATATTTTATTTTCTGAGATTGCCCCTGATGTTCAGGGAAAGCGCTAAACAACTAATGAAAATGATGAAATACCCTTAATGTAATAAACTTATCTTTATCTCTAATTCATAAGAAATGGTTTAAACTCTTAAATTCATAAAAATTGAAAGCAAACAATGTAATGAACAAAATTATGACCTTCTATAAAAAAAACATATGTACCACAGTTAGATTTTGAAAAAACAATAAATAAATAAAAACTATCTCGGCTTGTTCTTTGTTGTTTCAAATTCAAAACATAATAATAATAAAAAAATTACACTTAACACATTTGAATTCCACTCCCACATTGTCGAATAACCTGTTATGTTGCCCATGTATGTACATTCAGAATTCAACCATAAATCAAGTAAAAAAAAATCAAAATAACAACAAATGCAAATACTTCGGGAATTCTTCCACTAAAACAACTAGTACTCCAAAATGTTCCACAGTCCATACTAAGTAAACAACAATACCATGTCAAAGTTCCATAATAAATAACCAAGTATTCTCCTATTAGATGCCATTTTCAGTTCCATATGAAAAACTAAAACACATAACAGATTAAGATAATAAAAACCCAAAATGATTACATGGCATATGAAAATTATCGTTCATGGCAAAATCCAAGTGCCATATCAACAAGCCTTCAGACATCACGTCACTAAGAGACTGGATTAGAAGAGCTGTCTTCCTTGTGCTCATCGTTATTGATCTCCATGTTCTTTTTATCTTCACTGACCTTTTCCAATTGTGGCTGTACAAGGTCTACATCAAATGAATTGAATGAAACATTAAAAACGTATGTATGCATTATAAATCTGAAATTTAAAATCTGTGGGTAATGAAGCAATGTAAGCAATGAATCAATTAAACAAAGAAGTCATGCAAATAGTAGTAAGAAAAAAATGACTGGTAAATTTTTTCTACTGTCTACTGTCTGCCAACAAAATCCAAAAACGATTCTTCCAAATATGCATGAATATAATTTGTATTACATTGGTATCAACCATACCATCATGCATAATTTTTCATCAGATTATTCCATTTAAATTCTCAGCCAAGATTGTGCACATTCTAGATGTTCTATTTTCATAACTCAAATCCTCCGTCCATATAGCAACTTCAATGCCATTTCAACTTTTCTCTACACCACCTCATCATTAATATTTAAAGTAAACATTTTTGTACTATATGGGAAATCCAGAACCTTTTGGACATATATATTAATTGTTTTTTTAAATCATAAACTTATAACTTTGGATAGCCAACATATAAATAAAAAATGCATTACCTGTAGAAACAGGAATGCTCAATGGCACTTCCAATTTCTTTCGACATAACTCCGAATGGCGCTTCAAATTATACTGTGCAATTGCTCTGGCAGCAATATATTTCTTTCCACACTGCTTACATTTGCATGAAGGCCGTTCTTTGCCTTTTGTCGGAAGCATCTCAAAGTCACGCCAATGGGCTGAAGTCCTCCTCTTGTAGACTTTGAGCTCAGTCTTTGCCTTCTTTGGCTCGGGAAGGTCAGACACTTCATCAAATTGGGCATCTAAGTCAGGCTGTTTTCCTTTTTTCGTCATGTCAATACGAATCATCTGATCACTTTCCATCTAGACCAATATAAAGAAAAATTATTGATAACAAATTCAGTAATTTGAAGAAAAAGTAAGGAGTAACAAATTAATTTCAAATCAACAAAAGGAACAAACAATCTACTATTACTACTAAACAGTCAAACTTCTTAACAATTAGACACAACTGATTTAATTGGCGAAATTTGGACTAAATTTAACCCACGTATACCTCAGCCTGAAAAATTGTGCAAGCATACACAAAGGCCACAGGCCCGAGCCCAGAACACTGGGACTAATACAATAAGTATGTAGACATACTAAAGATCATAATAAATTTTACAATTGTATGACGTGGCATATTGTTCATTATGGATAATAAAAGTAATGTCAAAATTAAACAACATGAGAATCAATAATAACCTACCAATTTAACATGTGTCAAATTTGTTATATTTGTAACATTACTTTTGTAAGTATTGAATCATATAACTTTAGCACCCTCTAAAGACAAAAAGGGTGAAATTTTAGGTATACAATTTCTGTGTCTCTAGGAATTTTTTTTGTTTTACATCACATAATTTAACTGTTATGATCTCTTCTAAATCGATTTACTTATAAAAATTTCTAAGTATACAACCATATTATTGTGCACATTTTGTTAACATCTATTAGCATCTATTAGAATCTTGACACTAATAAAGACAACATCGTTTTAGATAAGGAAAAAGAATGTAATTTTTAGTAACATTAATGGTAAACATGTGTCTGACCAGAAGAAAAGAAATAAATTGACATCATTATAATTGTCGAGATTTAAAATCCTAAATGACTAAAAATCAAGAGGAACAATTTAAAGGTGATTAAAAGTACATTTTAGGAACAATTTTATGTTGCATGACAATAAGATACGTTAACTGAAATGACTCATGCAAGACCCAATTATTTTGAAATCAACATACAACATAAACGACAAAGTCTGCTATAAGTACTACAAAATGGACGTGATGATGATTAACATAGTAAACGAAATCTACAATTTAATGAAGCAATTTCATTACTAACTAAACAAAACAAACATTATGATGGACACAAACGAACGGATCTACAAATATTTTGTTTGAAGATGACATATACAAAGAACCACTTGAAAAGAAATCAGACAGCAAGACCCAATTATTTTAAAATCAACATCACAAATCTATGGACATTACGATAATGAGTAACACAGCAAACGACATCTACACTTAATGAATCAATTTCACTTCTAACGAAACAAAACAAAAATTATAATGTGTGACTACCAGGACATACCTTGCTGGACTGGATTCGGTGGTTCGAAGGTGAAGAAAAATAACCGGTTGGAATACCGGTTGTCAGGACAAGATAAATCAGAGGGGTCGCCTACGGATTTGAGGGGAATAGCGACTTTGAGCGACATTTGCAGACTAGGGTTTTGGTTTTATAGTTAACAAAAAAATCTGTACTGTACTGTGTACATCAAAGAGGGGGCGGTTGGAGTTTTGAGGAGATGGGTATGGAAAATTTACAGAGAGTAATGGTTGACGAAAACGAAGAGGCAGTCTTCAGATTCAGAAGTTCAGAGTGGCGTGAGGGTTCAGTTTGTGGGGGGAAGGTACCTAGACATAGTTATCAAATAAACCAGTAACAATACTCGCTATAGGAATAGCCGAGTACAAAATGTACTCGATAACTATAAAAGCGAGTTACATCAAAACTGACCAATCAAATACCAATCCAACACCAATCGATTTGTACAGGCAATGGAGGATGGACTGATGGAAGTGTTGGATTTAAATTAGTACTCGCTTACAATATACTCGAGTAGTAATTAGTCTAGTACGCAGGAATTTTATTACACATTACTCGGATAAGTCATATTCGAGTAACATACTCGATAACTAATTAAGCGAGTTAATAAATACTCGTCACCAGTAAAACCGAGTTAGATCAAAACTGACCGATCACACACCAATCCAACAGCAATCGATTGCTACAGAGAAGATTGGATGGACTGATGGAACTTCTTCGTTTTAAATTAGTACTCGCTTACAGTATACTCGAGTAGTAATTACTATGGTAAGCAGTAATTGTAGCACAAATTACTCGGGTAATTAATATTTGAGGAAAGGTACTCGATAACTGTATCAGCGAGTTATGTTAAAACTGACCGATCACGCCCCAATCCAACAGCAATCGATTTGTAGAGAGAAGTTTGCATGGACTGACGCAGTTCTTGGTTTTAAATTAGTACTCGCTTACACATTAATCGAGTAGAAATTGCCCAAAAGACTCGATTAGTGAATAAGCGAGTTATGTTACTCGTAATCTCTAAAGCCGAGTTGTGGCCATTTTCAATTTAGTACTGACTTATTAATGAAATTGAGTACTTATAAATACTCGACTACTTTTATGTCGAGTTATATAAGTTTTCACTAAGCCAGTTTTTTGTAGGAGATACCAAATTAGTGGGCTTGACCTGCTGCTACCCAAGTTCAATCAGTACGTTCACATATATAGTAACCAAAGAATACGACATTTTTTTAGGGGTGGCAATTTTCAGTTGTATTTTGTATGTGCAGGTAGTGGATATAATTATTACTTCCCAACTCAATGAAGCTTGGTTGTAGGCTTTACCTTCACCCTTGACACTGCCAAGTTCAGTCACTTGCATTCTCACAGCCTGGTGCACATACAATGTCTGACTACCGAATGGAGCTAAGACATGAATTTCGTTAGAATTGACCAAACTTTTAATTAAGCTTTAAACCCTTTCAAACCTTTTAATGAAGAGCATCTTTTTTGTAGGAGAGAGCACACCATAATACTGTAAGTATTGCAATCGTAATTATTATTAAGATTATGATTACAAATATGTAATAATATTGAATATTGGAATTAAATGAACAAAACAATATAAAGATAGTAGTTCATTAGGGGGGGGGATAAATAGACCGAACTGGAATTTTAGGACAAATATCTTCTCGATCTCTTTCCTTTTTTTTACTTCCCCTTTTGTTTGTTACAGTTCCCGAAGACCGCTAAAATCTGTATTTTCAATATTACTTCTATACTTTATATAGTTTATATTTATATGATTTATGTATTTAGTTTTTATATATTATGCTCATTCAGCAGAGTATCTTGATACGCACATTTTTTGCGTAAGGGTTAAACTTAAAAAATAAATCACGCAAACTAGTCAATGATGACCCTCCATGGATTCGCCTATATAAGCCACAGTTAAAGTTGCAAAAAGTAAGAGCGTGAATATTGCTTGTAAATAATCCAAGTAACATGACGGGTATAGGAACTACTGAAGGTACTAGAGAAACAAGAACAAGAACTAGTAGTTCATCAACTAAAGTTGCATTCATCTTGAACAAATCCCAACTGTATAAATTTACACTAGAGTCTTTTGCTTATAAAAGAGACCCACATAAAAGGAAAAAGTACTCGAAAATCTAATGTATAAATTAAAATTTGTCAGTTGTGGGATCTCCATCCATCATCACTATATTGCATTCGTCTAAAGCTGCCTTTGTTCAAATATGCAGATACATAGATACAAAAATCTAGAAATGAACTTTTCCATCGCACATGAAAATATCCACCCTTTGCAAATATAATTGGTATAATTGGTACCTAACTCGAAGCTGACTCAAATATTCATGTACGTCATAAACATGCTTAAGTAGCTTCATTAGTTACAAAATATGTTCCAAAAGCTGTGTCTAACATATCCAAAAAATCAGCTGTTAACATATATGCCCTCCAAAAATCTGCTGCCATGTATGCTCTCCAAAAATCTGTCAGTCTTTTATGTCCAAAAAATGTTATCAAAGTTGTATCCGCTAGCTGAACGCTGAACAATAACACGTTGTCCAACTACTGTGCAAAAAACAAAGAAAAAAACAAATTGTGGTCAGCTTTCTGTTAATATCAATAGTACGAACCACTGAAGCCGGCAAAATATGCCACCAAATATGAATCAATAAATAAAAAACAAAAACCAACAACTAAATGAAAATATAAGTTTAAACTATAGAAAAATCCTTAACATTTGTGTTGTGTTGCTATGTCCAAGCTGAAACAAGACAGTTGTGTTGTGTTTGTGTCCAAATATCATAGGTCTAATTTGATGTGCAGGGCAGGTTTCAATAATGATAATGTGATGTGCAGGACACCTTTTTTCCATCACTTTCTTGCAAATCAAAGAAAGCGTAAAGCAAGGAAGGAAATTTATAAACAGAAACATAACTAACCAAATTCTGTACGTCATAAACATGCTAGACTTATGTATATCTAGACAGAGGAGAAGCATAAACATAACTAAGCAAATTCAATTTCCAAGCCATGCTGGACTTATGTATATCTACACAGAGGAGAAGCATAATTAAGTTACTTAAAAGTAAATAGATTTTGGAGACCCTTGACCTTAGGGACTGGGATTTACATTTTGTCTGGTTTTCTATTTGAGTTTTGAATATTATTTTTAGGCCAAACTCATTTTGACAAAATAGAAGTGTTAAGGACTAGGACTTCTAGAGTTTTTAAGTTGACTTGATCATTGAGTTCTTAAAATCTCTTACTAATATACATTTTGTCATGCCATCAATATTTTCTACAAAATGTGAGGAATTCAATAAAACAAAAACCAATAAAATTCCAAAACCAGTCTTAAGTTGCCTGATACTGTCATGAAATCAGCTTTCTCTCAAGCAAAAAGTGGTACAAGTTACCTATGACACTATGATTCTTAGCTGACCAAATAGAGCCTTTTATAATATGGTTTTTTTGGTACATGGAGGACCCATTAAACTTATAAAATTACATAAGGAGTTTCTGATTTTCTTTTTCTGTTTCTTTACCTCTACTCTCTTAGAATAGATAAAAAGTCAATCTATTAATTACACAAGGAGCTGGCCTATATAGTAGACAGAATGACATCCCCAGTTGATGATCACCTACACCATTAAGGAAAACCTTAACTTCGCCAACTAGCATAACTTAATTAGTTTATTGCCAGATTGATAAAGAGGTCTTTCTAGACAGATCACTGCTTTTTTAACTAGATGATTCCTGGTTGTTGAAGGACCACTTCTACAGCATATAATGTGTATAGATTTGAAAGAATTGGCCTTCTTTAATCATTACTCTTGTACGAATGTTTACAGAATTAATATAATAATTAACAGTTTACAATCTTGCATAGGATCTAGATCATAATGTATTACCAACAAAAGACAAACTAAATTGATGGATAGGAATTAGGAAAAAGGTAAGAAACAGAGTTGAATGGCCACTTGATGACAAAAGCTTTCACACGATTTAGGTGGCACCTTCATTATCTCTAATATTTGTTTAGGAAGCAAGTAATGCTTATTATCATCAAAGGGGTGTAAAGGCACTGGTATGAAAGAGGCAATCACATCAGAGTGATCTGAACTAGAACCTTAATGCAAGTAGTGAGACACTTCCCCATCCTTGCTTTTGCTGGTCCAGCTATAACATTGTTTTCTTTCCTTAGGCAAAAAACAAATTTCCATGCTTGGATATCTTCAGACCTCTCAAAAGAAGGCTTATTCAAGATTAAATGGAAAACCACACAAAAAGCCAAGTATCATGTAAAGCAGATATTAAGATCCACCAGGTGCATGTGTTACTAATCAAATTATAAGTTAGGAATTAGGAAAGAGGAAAGAAACAGAGTTAATTTCCTTTAAAGCAAAATGCATGAGTTGACTTTAGAGTATTCCGAGAGCTCAAATCTTTATTAGATTTGTAAAGTGTGAACTGCCTTCAGAAAAAAAAATATATATACTAGAAAGAAAAATTAAAGTAGAAGTAGAAAGGAGTAGTAATAAAGGGAAGGTTGGTATTGTTGCATGTCTCTTTAGGTCAAGGGGGTTGATTCTTTGCTTCTTTAAAAATAATGCAAACCAATCTTTTGCAGTTTTGCCTAACAAGCAAAAGAGAGTTTCATGCTGGACTTATGTATATCTAGACAGAGGAGAAGCAAAATTAAGTTGCTTAAAAGTAACATCTTCCTTTTATAGCCAAGATAAATCCCAACTGTCTAACAATGAGGACATTTATTTTCTCTTTTTCTTTTTGTAACTGTTTTTGTTCTGAATTGTAATTATCGAAATTGAACCTCAAAAACTAAAATAAATTAAAAAGTCCAGATATTAGGCAAGGTTTTACCCCCATAAGCTTTGTGATCATCAACGGCTCAACGATCTTTTCGTTTCCTCACAACTGCCTTCGCCGGTCTCGTCTTACCTGAAATTCAAAGGGATCACACATTACTTGAATGCACACATTCCCTATGCTTAATTTAATTATCAGAAAATGTTTGATCTGAGTATGATCATCACTTAAAGCACACAACATCATATGCAAGTCCTGTGACATTCTATTAAGGTAAATGATAAACAGTTTACATAGCATGGAGATGCACTGCCTAAATAATAAAATATAATGCAAACTGAGCACAAGATTGTTAATCTGAACAATCTGATGAACATGTAGCAGTTAAGAAAGATGCCTTCATAGCTATGCAAATAATTACTTTATCATTATGAAAATAGAAGACTAGGACATATAATGACATAGTAATAATTCCTTTATGAGTTTTATATGTCTTTTATAATTATGCGCAGTCTATGGATAGCTTCCATGTACTCGATAATAAATCATGTTATTTACCGTCACCGGTCCCACAACCAGGGGGATGTATGTCAGTGCGGAGTGATCTTCGCAACCCATGTACCGGCACTATATTATCACCCTGTATCTGTTCGATCTGTGCAGCCAGTTCTTCAGGGTTAGGAAGTGAAGGGTCCTGGGTGGGCTCAGCTTGAACTATCGGTGGTGTCGGTCGGCCAGGGGTGGGTACAAATATACAGCCACCGTCATGGGCAGAGTCGGCAAACAATGGGGGAGACAGCCGAGTGGGTGGTGGGGACCGAGGGCCAGCTTGGGCACAGGATGTGTGTTCTGCACAATTCTCATGGCCAGGGGGGTGGGATGGCTGGGCAGCAGCGTCAGACGTGCATCGCGATGACCCGACACCATCCATGTACATGCCCCAGTCGCCCTCCAACGCCTCATCATCTGCAGAAAAACAGTTGCATTTATTAAGATAACCACAAGGGATTGAGTCATAAAATGTCTTACTATTTGCAGCGTAGATATGATTCAATGGCATTTGACCCTTTGAACTCGCTTAATTTGGGTGCATGAGACCTCTCATATACACACTCACATGCACACAAATGCAAATACAAAATGAAGCCTCATGGTTGCTTTCTTTTCCGGTCCAGTGTTGTTACTCTGTATTCTGATTAAACCCGTGCCATTTGCAATGGCAGTATCATATTCTGCCCCAAGCTAGAGAAAATGGGCAAATGCCCATTCCAATTCCAACAATCTAGCATTTTGCCGTCTTTCCCAAATTACGTAGGGAAATACCCCTCTTTGTAAACTCGATTTTCTGTAAAAAAAATGAATTAAGCCCTATAGTGACATTTTTAAGGATCCTATAGTGACGTTTTAAGAAACTATAGTGGCATTTTATAATCCAATCTCCATGAAGTCAAGTTACATGCAATTTTTTTCTCTTTTTGTTACCTATAACTCGACTTCATGGAAATTGGATTACAAAACGCCACTATAGGTCCTTAAAACGTCACTATAGAATCCTAAAAAACGTCACTATAGAGCTTAACTTGATTTTCAGAAAATTGAGTTTAAACAGAGGGGCATTTCCTAATTAATTTGGAAAATACGGTAAAATGCTAGATTGTTATTTTGAAAGGGGCAAAAGCCAATTTTTTCATACAATAATTATTTCAACTTTAACAATAATATTTAAGAAATGAAGTTGCCGTTTTAGGATGAAAAAATTTTCTGACTGAGACTGGAGAAATATTACTTCCACTATCAATTATTACAAAATGTTCATAAAAATTCTCTCTCACTGTTTTTGTGTTTTTCAGCAATAACTCGATTATTTCAACACTCTGTATTCATTCAACTGAGAATGGAAGACAACAAAGTCCAAAAACAAAGGTAGAGCAGACCTAAAAACACATAGCAGTTACAAAGCTGATACAATAACAATAAAACATTGTTTCTAACAAAAGATTCAAAACGTGAAGTGTAACCAAGGGCCAAGTGAATACGGTGTAAACCCTATTGTAAAGTGTAAACCCTACAAGACAAGGGCCAAATGCGTAAGCAATCGCTTGACCCGCACCTAGTGCATGTCGTTCATAGAATCAATAACTATTGTCTAGTGTAAACCCTTCCCAATAAAACTAATACTTACACCACCTAGACGAGTTACATATAAACCTTGTTTTGTTGGTAAAATCTAATAAAACTTTGTTTTTAATTCATTATTGGCATATTAAATTACGTATAATAAAAAAATTTATAAAACAAAACCTTTTAATTACAAAGTCCAGCTTTGTTTACTTGTTTATACTCTATTATTGTTATTATTACTATTTTTTAAACTCTAATTTTATGAACCTCATAGTGTGATCACAACTTTGAATTTCCTCATATAATGCTAATTTTATGTTCATGGTCGCGTAGCAATATTTTTAAAAGGAATTACATTGGCATCCATAGTGGTCTGTGCTTTATAGGATGAAAAAATGATGTTGCTGGACTATTGTTTTCATACATAAGCATAATATATTAGCATTGATGTGTATATGTTAAAAGTGGATAATAGTATTGTGATTGTAGTTGATACGGAATGAATGAAACAAGTTTGCATGTCTTAAACGTCAATACATATATATATCGCTTGGAAGAAAAAAGTGCTTATTCCCATTGGTTAATATTTAAAGTGCTTAGTCTTAATATTTAAAGTTTGGCAGAACATTGTAACGCTACTAATTATACCATAATTATGAGAAGGAAGTGAAAATTAACACTAAAAACTAGTTACCAAACAATATGTACTTTGCTACTATAATATGTCCTCGAAATAAATTACAACTGAAAGTAGTAGAAGTTAAATTCAGTAAGAATTGAAGGTATTAGAGTTGGAAGTTACCGAAGACATCGTCATCCTCGTGACCACCTCCACGACCTCCACTGTATGCACGACCTCCACTGCGTCCACGCCCTCTAGACCCACGACCTCCCCCACCACGGCCTGTAGCCTGTGTGCTCGCCTCAGTCACCGTGGCACGCGCATTCTCCAATGCCCCTCGGCTCATCTCTCCGACAAGGTCCAGCGTCCTCTTCAGGTGATTGTACACTGCGGAGTTTGGTTCGCATTGCAATAGTAATTCCACAGTGGACTCAACCTGCGAAATAAATGAGTCCCGTTAAAACTTCTTTGTTTAGTTTTGTGTTGTGCAACACTAGGCCTTTAAGTCCACAGCACTAAATCTGTTTTATCTTTATTTTTTTTAACAAATAATTTATATATATATATATATACAACTTAAATTCTCGTAATGCATGCAGCAACACACATATATTGTCAATCCATAAAAGAAGCATCGAATTGTTGCCTTACCATGATTTCCCAATACGCCGAGTCGCGTGTAATGTACCGTCTCGTCGTCTTTCGGTAGGACTCCATGTAAGCAGCAAGGTATGTCGTGTCCCCATCCAATGCCGGTGCGTCAGCAATATGTTCCTCTCTATAGGCCCATCGGTCAATGTAGACAACATGCTCTTGCACCCAATCCTTATCTAGTTTACCTTGGAGGGAGATTTTGTGGAGATGAACGGATGTATCTACAATATCCGGTGGCACTTGCTTCATCCCGAATTGACGAAAGACACGTTCGGGATGATGATCCTCTACTATCCAAAAATAGATCAATGGCACATCGGCCCTCCATATTTGTCGGCCGGCAGTGCAATATGGGGGCAACAACTCTAGGACATCGCTGTAGGGCTCCCAAACAACCTGCAGAAATGGTCAACAATTAGATGCCTGCCAACAATAAGAGAACCTCAGAGTGCTACCGGTGTGGCAGCCACACAATAAAGAGCTATGATGCTTGAATCAGAAAATATGATGAAGGAGAGAATTACTTATTAATTATGACTGTCACCTTATACCTATGTATGATTTGAGTTCTTTCTTACATAGAGTTGTTATTTCATGTCATCAAAAACATTTTCTTATCTGTATACGTATTCCTTTATTGGCTCGAGCTATAACTTGGCATCAGTAATATGTCTACAATTATAGCATGCATGCTTACTTTTTATGTATCATTGAATTTCCAATAATTTTATATTTATGGTCATGAATCATGATATGCATGAATGTGGTTCCCCACTAATTATCTCTGACTTTGGCAAAGGTTTGTTTGTCGGATAAAGTGAAGGTGACTTGAGAAAAT
>NW_022154708.1:75789-115789 GCF_001633185.2 Quercus lobata
TATTTTAATACATAATCTAAAAAAAACCTCAGGTTCAGTACAAAATGATAAAAACTCGACTAAATACTAAATTTTATAATATTTTATTTTCTGAGATTGCCCCTGATGTTCAGGGAAAGCGCTAAACAACTAATGAAAATGATGAAATACCCTTAATGTAATAAACTTATCTTTATCTCTAATTCATAAGAAATGGTTTAAACTCTTAAATTGATAAAAATTGAAAGCAAACAATGTAATGAACAAAATTATGACCTTCTATAAAAAAAACAGATGTACCACGGTTAGATTTTGAAAAAACAATAAATAAATAAAAACTATCTCGGCCTGTTCTTTGTTGTTTCAAATTCAAAACATAATAATAATAAAAAAATTACACTTAAGACGTTTGAATTCCACTCCCACATTGTCGAATAACCTGTTATGTTGCCCATGTATGTACATTCAGAATTCAACCATAAATCAAGTAAAAAAAATCAAAATAACAACAAATGCAAATACTTCGGCAATTCTTCCACTAAAACAACTAGTAGTCCAAAATGTTCCACAGTCCGTACTAAGTAAACAACAATACCATGTCAAAGTTCCATAATAAATAACCAAGTAATCTCCTATTAGATGCCATTTTCAGTTCCATATGAAAAACTAAAACACATAACAGATTAAGATAATAAAAACCCAAAATGATTACATGGCCTTGTTCACATTATTATCGTTCATGGCAAAATCCAAGTGCCATATCAACAAGCCTTCAGACATCACTAAGAGACTGGATTAGAAGAGCTGTCTTCCTTGTGCTCATCGTTATTGATCTCCATGCTCTTTTTATCTTCACTGACCTCTTCCAAGTGTGGCTGTACAAGGTCTACATCAAATGAATTGAATGAAACATTAAAAACGTATCTATGCATTATAAATCTGAAATTTAAAATCTGTGGGTAATGAAGCAATGTAAGCAATGAATCAATTAAACAAAGAAGTCATGCAAATAGTAGTAAGAAAAAAATGACTGGTAAATTTTTCCTAGTGTCTAATGTCTGCCAACAAAATCCAAAAACGATTCTTCCAAATATGCATGAATATAATTTGTATTACATTGGTATCAACCATACCATCATGCATAATTTTTCATCAGATTATTCCATTTACATTCTCAGCCAAGATTGAGCACATTCTATATGTTCTATTTTCAGAACTCAAATCCTCCGTCCATATAGCAACTTCAATGCCATTTCAACTTTTCTCTACACCACCTCATCATTAATATAAAGTAAACATTTTTGTACTATATGGGAAATCCAGAACCTTTTGGACATATATATTAATTGTTTTTTTAAATCATCAACTTATAACTTTGGATACCCAACATATAAATAAAAAATGCATTACCTGTAGAAACAGGAATGCTCAATGGCACTTCCAATTTATTTCGACATAACTCCGAATGGCGCTTCAAATTATACTGTGCAATTGCTCCGGCAGCAATAAATTTCTTTCCACACTGCTTACATTTGCATGAAGGCCGTTCTTTGCCTTTTGTCGGAAGCATCTCAAAGTCACGCCAATGGGCTGAAGTCCTCCTCTTGTAGACTTTGAGCTCAGTCTTTGCCTTCTTTGGCTCGGGAAGGTCAGACACTTCATCAAATTGAGCATCTAAGTCAGGCTGTTTTCCTTTTTTCGTCATGTCAGTACGAATCATCTGATCACTTTCCATCTAGACCAATATAAAGAAAAATTATTGATAACAAATTCAGTAATTTGAAGAAAAAGTAAGGAGTAACAAATTAATTTAAAATCAACAAAAGGAACAAACAATCTACTATTACTACTAAACAATCAAACTTCTTAACAATTAGACACAACTGATTTAATTGGCCAAATTTGGACTAAATTTAACCCACGTATACCTCAGCCTGAAAAATTGTGCAAGCATACACAAAAATTATAATGTGTGACTACCAGGACATACCTTGCTAGACTGGATTCGGTGGTTCAAAGCTGAAGAAAAATAACCGGTTGGAATACCGGTTGTCAGGACAAGATAAATCAGAGGGGTCGCCTACGGATTTGAGGGGAATAGCGACTTTGATCGACATTTGCAGAGTAGGGTTTTGGTTTTATAGTTAACAAAAAAATCTGTACTGTACTGTGTACATCAAAGAGGGGCGGTTGGAGTTTTGAGGAGATGGGTATGGAAAATTTACAGAGAGTAATGGTTGACGAAAACGAAGAGGCAGTCTTCAGATTCAGAAGTTCAGAGCGGCGTGAGGGTTCAGTTTCTGGGGGGAAGGTACGTAGACATTAGTTATCAAATAAACCAGTAACAATACTCGCTATACGAATAGCCGAGTACAAAATGTACTCGATAACTCTACAAGCGAGTTACATCAGAACTGACCAATCAAATACCAATCCAACACCAATCGATTTGTACAGACAATGGAGGATGGACTGATGGAAGTGTTGGTTTTAAATTAGTACTCGCTTACGGTATACTTGAGTAGTAATTACTATGGTAAGCAGGAATTGTAGCTTTGCAATTACTCGGCTAATGAATATTCGAGTAAATCTACTCGATAACTCTATCAGCGAGTTATATTAAAACTGACCAATCACACACCAATCCAACAGCAATCGATTTGTACAGAGAAGTTTGAATGGACTGACGCAGTTCTTGGTTTTAAATTAGTACTCGCTTACACATAAATCGAGTATAAATTCCCAAAATACTCGATGATGGAATAAGCGAGTTATATTACTCGTAATCTCTAAAGCCGAGTTGTGGCCATTTTCAATTATTAATGAAATTGAGTACTTATAAATACTCGACTACTTTTATGTCGAGTTATATAAGTTTTCACTAAGCCAGTTTTTTGTAGGAGATACCAAATTAGTGGGCTTTACCTGCTGCTACCCAAGTTCAATCAGTATGTTCACATATATAGTAACCGAAGAACACGACATTTTTTTAGGGTGGCAATTTTTGGTTGTATTATGTATGTGCAGCTGGTGGATATAATTATTACTTCCCAACTCAATGAAGCTTGGTTGTAGGCTTTACCTTCACCCTTGACACTGCCAAGTTCAGTCACTTGCATTCTCACAGCTTGGTGCACATACAATGTCTGACTACTGAATGGAGCTAAGACATGAATTTCGTAAGAATTGACCAAACTTTTAATTAAGCTTTAAACCCTTTCAAACCTTTTAATGAAGAGCATCTTATTTGCTTACCATGGATTCGCCTATATAAGCCACAGTTAAAGTTGCAAAAATAAGAGCGTGAATATTGCTTGTAAATAATCCAAGTAACATGACGGGTATAGGAACTACTGAAGGTACTAGAGAAACAAGAACAAGAACTAGTAGTTCATCAGCTAAAGTTGCATTCATCTTGAACAAATCCCAACTATATAAATTTACACTAGAGTCTTTTGCTTATAAAAGAGACCCACATAAAATGAAAATTTCAAAAAATCTAATGTATAAATTAAAATTTGTCAGTTGTGGGATCTCCATCCATCATCACTATATTGCATTCGTCTAAAGCTGCCTTTGTTCAAATATGCAGATACATAGATACAAAAATCTAGAAATGAACTTTTCCATCGCACATGAAAATATCCACCCTTTGCAAATATAATTGGTATAATTGGTACCTAACTCGAAGCTGACTGAAATATTCATGTACGTCATAAACATGCTTAAGTAGCTTCATTAGTTACAAAATATGTTCCAAAAGCTGTGTCTAACATATCCAAAAAAATCAGCTGTTAACATATATGCCCTCCAAAAATCTGCTGCCATGTATGCTCTCCAAAAATCTGTCAGTCTTTTATGTCCAAAAAATGTTATCAAAGTTTTATCCGCTAGCTGAACGCTGAACAATAACACGTCGTCCAACTACTGTGCAAAAAACAAAGAAAAAAATTGTGGTCAGCTTTCTGTTAATATCAATAGTACGAACCACTGAAGCCTGCAAAATATGCCACCAAATATGAATCAATAAATAAAAAACAAAAACCAACAACTAAATGAAAATATAAGTTTAAACTATAGAAAAATCCTTAACGTTTGTGTTGTGTTGCTATGTCCAAGCTGAAACAAGACAGTTGTGTTGTGTTTGTGTCCAAATATCATAGGTCTAATTTGATGTGCAGGGCAGGTTTCAATAATGATAATGTGATGTGCAGGACACCTTTTTTCCATCACTTTCTTGCAAATCAAAGAAAGCGTAAAGCAAGGAAGGAAATTTATAAACAGAAACATAACTAACCAAATTTTGTACGTCATAAACATGCTGGACTTATGTATATCTAGACAGAGGAGAAGCATAAACATAACTAAGCAAATTCAATTTCCAAGCCATGCTGGACTTATGTATATCTAGACAGAGGAGAAGCATAATTAAGTTACTTAAAAGTAAATAGATTTTGGAGACCCTTGAACTTAGGGACTGGGATTTACATTTTGTCTGGTTTTCTATTTGAGTTTTGAATATTATTTTTAGGCCAAACTCATTTTGACAAAATAGAAGTGTTAAGGACTAGGACTTCTAGAGTTTTTAAGTTGACTTGATCATTGAGTTCTTAAGATCTCTTACTAATATACATTTTGTCATGCCATCAATATTTCCTACAAAATGTGAGGAATTCAATAAAACAAAAACCAATAAAATTCCAAAACCAGTCTTAAGTTGCCTGATACTGTCATGAAATCAGCTTTCTCTCAAGCAAAAAGTGGTAAAAGTTACCTATGACACTATGATTCTTAGCTGACCAAATAGAGCCTTTTATAATATGGTTTTTTTGGTTCATGAAGGACCCATTAAACTTATAAAATTACATAAGGAGTGAATGATTTTCTTTTTCTGTTTCTTTACCTCTACTCTCTTAGAATAGATAAAAAGTCAATCTATTAATTACACAAGGAGCTGGCCTATATAGTAGACAGAATGACATCCCCAGTTGATGATCACCTACACCATTAAGGAAAACCTTAACTTCACCAACTAGCATAACTTAATTAGTTTATTGCCAGATTGATACAGAGGTCTTTCTAGACAGATCACTGCTTTTTTAACTAGATGATTCTTGGTTGTTGAAGGACCACTTGTACAGCATATAATGTGTATAGATTTGAAAGAATTGGCCTTCTTTAATCATTACTCTTGTACGAATGTTTACAGAATTAATATAATAATTAACAGTTTACAATCTTGCATAGGATCTAGATCATAATGTATTACCAACAAAAGACAAACTAAATTGATGGATAGGAATTAGGAAAGAGGTAAGAAACAGAGTTGAATGGCCACTTGATGACAAAAGCTTTCACACGACTTAGGTGGCACCTTCATTATCTCTAATATTTGTTTAGGAAGCAAGTAATGCTTATTATCATCAAAGGGGTGTAAAGGCACTGGTATGAAAGAGGCAATCACATCAGAGTGATCTGAACTAGAACCTTAATGCAAGTAGTGAGACACTTCCCCATCCTTGCTTTTGCTGGTCCAGCTATAACATTGTTTTCTTTCCTTAGGCAAAAAACAAATTTCCATGCTTGGATATCTTCACAGACCTCTCAAAAGAAGGCTTATTCAAGATTAAATGGAAAACCACACAAAAAGCCAAGTATCATGTAAAGCAGATATTAAGATCCACCAGGTGCATGTGTTACTAATCAAATTATAAGTTAGGAATTAGGAAAGAGGAAAGAAACAGAGTTAATTTCCTTTAAAGCAAAATGCATGAGTTGACTTTAGAGTATTCCGAGAGCTCAAATCTTTATTAGATTTGTAAAGTGTGAACTGCCTTCAGAAAAAAATATATATATACTAGAAAGAAAAATTAAAGTAGAAGTAGAAAGGAGTAGTAATAAAGGGAAGGTTGGTATTGTTGCATGTCTCTTTGGGTCAAGGGGGTTGATTCTTTGCTTCTTTAAAAATAATGCAAACCAATCTTTTGCAGTTTTGCCTAACAAGCAAAAGAGAGTTTCATGCTGGACTTATGTATATCTAGACAGAGGAGAAGCAAAATTAAGTTGCTTAAAAGTAACATCTTCCTTTTATAGCCAAGATAAATCCCAACTGTCTAACAATGAGGACATTTATTTTCTCTTTTTCTTTTTGTAACTGTTTTTGTTCTGAATTGTAATTATCGAAATTGAACCTCAAAAACTAAAATAAATTAAAAAGTCCAGATATTGGGCAAGGTTTTACCCCCATAAGCTTTGTGATCATCAACGGCTCAACGATCTTTTCGTTTCCTCACAACTGCCTTCGCCGGTCTCGTCTTACCTGAAATTCAAAGGGATCACACATTACTTGAATGCACACATTCCCTATGCTTAATTTAATTATTAGAAAATGTTTGATCTGAGTATGATCATCACTTAAAGCACACAACATCATATGCAAGTCCTGTGACATTCTATTAAGGTAAATGATAAACAGTTTACATAGCATGGAGATGCAGTGCCTAAATAATAAAATATAATGCAAACTGAGCACAAGATTGTTAATCTGAACAATCTGATGAACATGTAGCAGTTAAGAAAGATGCCTTCATAGCTATGCAAATAATTACTTTATCATTATGAAAATAGAAGACTAGGACATATAATGACATAGTAATAATTCCTTTATGAGTTTTATATGTCTTTTATAATTATGCGCAGTCTATGGATAGCTTCCATGTTTCCATAAATCATGTTATTTACCGTCACCGGTCCCACAACCAGGGGGATGTATGTCAGTGCGGAGTGATCTTCGCAACCCATGTACCGACACTATATTCTCACCCTGTATCTGTTCGATCTGTGCAGCTGGTTCTTCAGGGTTAGGAAGTGAAGGGTCCTGGGTGGGCTCAGCTTGAACTATAGGTGGTGTCGGTCGGCCAGGGGTGGGTACAAATATACAGCCACCGTCATGGGCAGAGTCGGCAAACAATGGGGGAGACAGCCGAGTGGGTGGTGGGGACCGAGGGCCAGCTTGGGCACAGAATGTGTGTTCTGCACTATTTTCATGGCCAGGGGGGTGGGATGGCTGGGCAGCAGCGTCAGACGTGCATCGCGATGACCCGACACCATCCATGTACATGCCCCAGTCACCCTCCAACGCCTCATCATCTGCAGAAAAACAGTTGCATTTATTAAGATAACCACAAGGGATTGAGTCATAAAATGTCTTACTATTTGCAGCGTAGATATGATTCAATGGCATTTGACCCTTTAAACTCGCTTAATTTGGGTGCATGAGACCTCTCATATACACACTCACATGCACACAAATGCAAATACAAAATGAAGCCTCATGGTTGCTTTCTTTTCCGGTCCAGTGTTGTTACTCTGTATTCTGATTAAACCCGTGCCATTTGCAATAGCAGTATCATATTTTGCCCCAAGCTAGAGAAAATGGGCAAATGCCCATTCCAATTCCAACAATCTAGCATTTTGCCGTCTTTCCCAAATTAATTAGGGAAATACCCCTCTTTTTAAACCCGATTTTCTGTAAAAAAAATGAATTAAGCCCTATAGTGACATTTTTAAGGATCCTATAGTGACGTTTTAAGAAACTATAGTGGCATTTTATAATCCAATCTCCATGAAGTCAAGTTACATGCAATTTTTTTCTCTTTTTGTTACCTATAACTCGACTTCATGGAAATCGGATTACAAAACGCCACTATAGGTCCTTAAAACGTCACTATAGAATCCTAAAAAACGTCACTATAGAGCTTAACTTGATTTTCAGAAAATTGAGTTTAAACAGAGGGGCATTTCCTAATTAATTTGGAAAATACGGTAAAATGCTAGATTGTTTTTTTGAAAGGGGCAAAAGCCAATTTTTTCATACAATAATTATTTCAACTTTAACAATAATATTTAAGAAATGAAGTTGCCGTTTTAGGATGAAAAAATTTTCTGACCGAGACTGGAGAAATATTACTTCCACTATCAATTTTTACAAAATGTTCATAAAAATTCTCTCTCACTGTTTTTGTGTTTTTGTTAACTCGATTATTTCAACACTCTGTATTCATTCAACTGAGAATGGAAGACAACAAAGTCCAAAAACAAAGGTAGAGCAGACCTGAAAACACATAGCAGTTACAAAGCTGATACAATAACAATAAAACATTGTTTCTAACAAAAGATTCAAAATGTGAAGTGTAACCAAGGGCCAAGTGAATACGGTGTAAACCCTATTGTAAAGTGTAAACCCTACAAGACAAGGGCCAAATGCGTAAGCAATCGCTTGACCCGCACCTAGTGCATGTCGTTCATAGAATCCAATAACTATTGTCTAGTGTAAACCCTTCCCAATAAAACTAATACTTACGCCACCTAGACGAGTTACATATAAACCTTGTTTTGTTGGTAAAATCTAAAAAAACTTTGTTTTTAATTCATTATTGGCATATTAAATTACGTATAATAAAAAAATTTATAAAACAAAACCTTTGAATTACAAAGTCCAGCTTTGTTTACTTGTTTATACTCTATTATTGTTATTATTACTATTTTTTAAACTCTAATTTTATGAACCTCATAGTGTGATCACAACTTTGAATTTCCTCATATAATGCTAATTTTATGTTCATGGTCGCATAGCAATATTTTTAAAAGGAATTACATTGGCATCCATAGTGGTCTGTGCTTTATACGATGAAAAAATGATTTTGCTGGACTTTTGTTTTCATACATAAGCATAATATATTAGCATTGATGTGTATATGTTAAAAGTGGATAATAGTATTGTGATTGTAGTTGATACGGAATGAATGAAACAAGTTTGCATGTCTTAAACGTCAATACATATATATATATCGCTTGGAAGAAAAAAGTGCTTATTCCCATTGGTTAATATTTAAAGTGCTTAGTCTTAATATTTAAAGTTTGGCAGAACATTGTAACGCTACTAATTATACCATAATTATGGGAAGGAAGTGAAAATTAACACTAAAAACTAGTTACCAAACAATATATACTTTGCTACTATAATATGTCCTCTAAATAAATTACAACTGAAAGTAGTAGAAGTTAAATTCAGTAAGAATTGAAGGTATTAGAGTTGGAAGTTACCGAAGACATCGTCATCCTCGTGACCACCTCCACGACCTCCACTGTATGCACGACCTCCACTGCGTCCACGCCCTCTAGACCCACGACCTCCCCCACCACGGCCTGTAGCCTGTGTGCTCGCCTCAGTCACCGTGGCACGCGCATTCTCCAATGCCCCTCGGCTCATCTCTCCGACAAGGTCCAGCATCCTCTTCAGGTGATTGTACACTGCGGAGTTTGGTTCGCATTGCAATAGTAATTCCACAGTGGACTCAACCTGCGAAATAAATGAGTCCCGTTAAAACTTCTTTGTTTAGTTTTGTGTTGTGCAACACTGGGCCTTTAAGTCCATAGCACTAAATCTGTTTTATCTTTATTTTTTTTAACAAATAATTTATATATATAATTTTTATTGTCCCCCAAATAGGTTGTCTTTGAAATTATATACTATTAATATTTAATGAGACTAACATGGACCAAATTTGGGGTTATGCATACTCGTGAAAAAAGAAGTACGATCTATAAGATATTGAAAGAGCTAATCCTACTTGCAATTATCATTTTTACAATATTCCAAGGTATCGCACACTATTGCAGTGTCTTTAAAAAGTAAATGAAGAAACAAGACAAAAGACAATCTTAAGGAACCAAAGAAGGCTTTACTTGTTTGACGACAGCATTAACATTTTGTTTGCATATTATTGGCGAAGGTCATGTCAATAATTTAGTAAGATACTATATAAGATGGTCTTTCACCATGAATTATAGTGTTCGATCAAATGCGAGTTTGGATTTGCTTGAGTCTTGAGAGTTGTGTCATCTTATGGTTGCCCCACTAAAATGAGACTATAAAAGTGAATGAAAAGGTTTATGTTAGTTTATTTCAAAGTGCAAACCATGCAATGTTATGCGATTATTAAGAATTCTACCAACTGCTGAGTCATACACTGATTAGTATTTTTTATATAACGAATTTGGCATAACCTAATTATATGATATCAAAATCTGTAGAAAAAGAATCCCTTAATTACTTTTCTTCTATTTGATGAGCAATATATGAATTGTATAAAATGCATGCAGCAACACACATATATTGTCAATCCATAAAAGAAGTATCGAATTGTTGCCTTACCATGATTTCCCAATACGCCGAGTCGCGTGTAATGTACCGTCTCGTCGTCTTTCGGTACGACTCCATGTAAGCAGCAAGGTATGTCGTGTCCCCATCCAATGCCGGTGCGTCAGCAATATGTTCCTCTCTGTGGGCCCATCGGTCAATGTAGACAGCATGCTCTTGCACCCAATCCTTATCTAGTTTACCTTGGAGGGAGATTTTGTGGAGATGAACGGACGTATCTACAATATCCGGTGGCACTTGCTTCATCCCGAATTGACGAAAGACACGTTCGGGATGATGATCCTCTACTATCCAAAAATAGATCAATGGCACATCGGCCCTCCATATTTGTCGGTCGGCAGTGCAATATGGGGGCAACAACCCTAGGACATCGCTGTAGGGCTCCCAAACAACCTGCAGAAATGGTCAACAATAAGATGCCTGCCAACAATAAGAGAAGCTCAGAGTGCTACCGGTGTGGCAGCCACATAATAAAAAGCTATGATGCTTGAATCAGAAAATATGATGAAGGAGAGAATTACTTATTAATTATGGCTGTCACCTTATATATACCTATGTATGATTTGAGTTCTTTCTTAGATAGAGTTGTTATTTCATGTCATCAAAAATATTTTCTTATCTTTATATGTATTCCTTTATTGGCTCGAGCTATAACTTGGCATCAGTAATATGTGTACAATTATAGCATGCATGCTTACTTTTTATGTATCATTGAATTTCCAATAATTTTATATTTATGGTCATGAATCATGATATGCATGAATGTGGTTCCCCACTAATTATCTCTGACTTTGGCAAAGGTTTGTTTGTCGGATAAAGTGAAGGTGACTTGAGAAAATCCTGATATATAATTTAGAGTCTCAGACATTGATTCACAATCAAAATTAAACGTAATTCTTCTCCAAGAATTTCTTATAGTGCTGGATTTATGAGTTAACATATTATTCTTTGCACTTCAATTAGAACAAACAGTATCACTCGACGATCATATGTGGACAACGTGAAAAAAGACAAATTAGTTGTACTTGTCATGATAACTACTTTGATAACTCAGCTAGTGTGTCCTACATCTTTATCATGCACTTCAACTTTATGAAAGAATTGATGGTTCTTGCATTTATATGATTGTAACCAAATAAAAGATAAAAGACAAGGTATCCATGATGAAATTGGTCATAGGTCGGAGTACAGTTTATCATGAATTAGATTCTGCTGATGTTGTGAGTCCATATGAACTCACCATAGTGATTATGTTTTGTTACCAGTCAAGGTTGTAAATTTCTATCAATGACATCCAACTTTTTCAGTGGATAGCAAATACACAGTTATCTAGGTTTCCTATAGAACAAACTGCACTCATTTTTTGAGAAACTATATTTTTCCTTACACCTTTTTGAAGATTTTGATCATATAAAACTGTGGTTTAAAGCTAGCTAGTAAGGACATCATTCAAAATCTGCACACATAATAACATGAGAAATTTTCTTGAGTTTAAATATGAGAGGAAGTCGTTTGAGATACTTTGATTATTTTAGAGGAAAATGATTAATGCACTAATTACAACAAGTGACTTGTTTGAAGTTGGGAAGTAAAAAAAGATAGAGGAAGACAAAAATGACATTAATAGAAGTTGTAAACTTTGATATGTCCATTAAGGAAGTAAGGTAACAAATAGTATGATTTCGATTCAATAAAATTACCAGCAAAAAAGAGTTCATATGGTCGACCTGACTAATTTGTTGAGTATATCTAGAACCGACCCAAAAATTTTGAAACTAATGCTTGATTGTTGTTTTTGTAAAAGGAAAAAGGATTAAAAAGGACTAGAACAGATTGATCTTGTTGAAACCACAAGCATTGAACAAATGAAAAGGGTGGTCTTAACTTCTTTTTGAAGTTATATTAGCAACAATTGCTGGTGGAAGGAAGAAAACACTAGTGGTTAGGAGGTGAGAAATTAAGTTGTCTTTAGAACCTTAATTAAGATTGGCAGTTAAGAAGATTCTGGTTACCAAATGAAGGATATGACTATATATAAATATATATACTAATAAATAGTTAGATCAGAATCACTTTTTCTTTTTCTCTTCCCATGCTTTCTTAGCTGCACCCAAATGTACTTTTCAGAAGGACCTAATGTTCAGACTTTATGATCCATTGCCCCACTAGATTATGTCATGACCTCATCAAAGAATCAAATTGTGTATTATTGAAGTCACTTCTTGACTGATTAACTGTATTTCAGTAATATGTTTGGAGGTTGCTGACGAATCAAGCTAATGCTATTCTCGTGACAACTAGAAAAGGAGCACTGCTCACTGCTCTCTGATTGATGCTTTTAGCAGAGTCATCCTATCCAAAAAAATTTCTTTTCTGTTGGTTCACAAGACATGGGTAGTGGGTGTTTGGTTTCTGATGAGCAAAAGTTTTGAAGTTGTTAGGCTAACTATACAGCTATCCTGTCTTGTTCTTGATGAATTTTACTCGCTTTTTGTTCTGACTCATTTTCCTTTCTATCAAGTCAAGGTTCTGCAACTTGACCACCATGTTTGACTTGTTGAGGCAGTGTCGACATAAGCCTAGAGTTGCAGTAGCATTCAAAATTTTAATTGTTTCACAAAGTCTAGCTAATTCAGGATGCAGCTGTTTAATTAGTAGCAAATGATCATATGTTAAAGCATATTTGGGTGTGCCGACACTTTTTCTTAACAAGTGAAATACGTACTTATTTGTGTCAATCCTCAATGTGAGCACACATGTATAAGACCATTGCAGGACCACTTCACTAAAAATCGTAACACATTCTTGACCTATTTCCCCCTCTTATTCTATTTCCCCCTCTTATTGGATTTGACATGGTTAGATGCACCCGGATACTACTGGTTGCAGTAGCTAAAACCGAGGAAGAAAATTGAAGCGTACACAGCTAAATATATGTGGAATCAAATTAGTGTAAAATTACTAATGAAGGTACTTTATAGTGATTGCCCACCTTCAAATATAATTCGTAACTAATGCCTTGTATATCTATGGTCTAATCGACCAAAGTTACATTATTAACTATACACATGCAGTAGTTGACAACCCTAGAAAATCAAAACCAAAATAAAATAGAGAATTATATCCTTGTGACATGAAGCGGTAGAATACCTGGTGTGCCCGTATACTCGACAGTGACGCACGATACGCAACTAGCACATGTGTCGCATGCTCTGTCGTGCTCTTCGGCCCCTTCCATCTAGTAAACATATAATTTCAAACAATGCTCATTAGTTATCATGCAAATAATATATTCCAAATAATTATCATGCAAATATTCATGCCACTGTAGTACATTTTCAGTGTACTTGGGTTGGCTATTCTTTAATAAAAAGTTCTAACGTGATATATCAAAAAAATAAAAAATAAAAAATATCATGCTAACTTTGGAACTTTTCTTCTCTAGAATGAAAGACATAAAAAGAGTGGCTCCTTTTTTCAATCTTGGATTCCCATTGGCTGCACCTATAACTTACCAGTTTAAACAAATAAAAATAAAAACAAGTCAAAATCAATGAGGGACAAAACAGTTTTGTAAGAAAGACTTATTGAAAGTCCCAGATTGAAATGAAAGGGGATACTATACTTCCTCCTCAATAAATACCTCTCCATCAAGAATTTCAAACATGAATACATTGTTTAGTTTTTGCAAGGGCCTGACATTCTTTAGTTTTTAATGTTGGGCTAGCTTATGTGTAAACCTAACATATAAGGGTTATTTATTTATATATATATATTTGTTTTCATTAGATTGTTACTTATCAAAAAAATAATATACAAGGTTTTCTTTTGTAAGAGAATAAAAAAAGTTAGTAATTAAAAAAGGGGCCAAAACTAATCAAACTCCTCAAAACCAAAACTAATCAACTCGTCACACTGGCCGCTCTGGTCTGCTTCAAAAATTTAAGCTCCTTCAACTTTGCAATGTTGGATAAGTGAATATGGTGTTTTACTCAGGGAAATGACCAATTGTGGAGATGCCTTCTGAGAATTAAATATGAGCAAGATTCCCAGTGGACTACAGACGGAGTAGAATTTCCACACGGAGTGGGACTATGGAAAGGAATAAGAGCAGGTTTTGGGAGTCCTATAAATTTATTAGATTTCAAATTGGGGATGGCATGAGGGTGAGGGTATATGGCTTGATGCATGGTGTGGGAACAAGTCTTTTAATTGGTTAGCTTACGTTAGTTTATGATCCTTTCCAAATTGCAGCTAACAAACATGCTAGGGTTAGTGATTATTTGGATGTTAGGGGTAAAGTAGTGCATTAGTACCCTATCTATGTTAGGCAATTGCAGGATTGGGAATTATTGTCTCCCTGCCCTGTTTGATTTACTGTATTCTCAATGGGTTCAGCTTTGGACAGAAGACAGCATATTGGAAACTAGATAGAAATGGTGACTAACTCCATGTGAATGTATTTTCAATTTCTTGAA
The DNA here is from genome assembly GCF_001633185.2 of Quercus lobata. NCBI lineage: Eukaryota > Viridiplantae > Streptophyta > Magnoliopsida > Fagales > Fagaceae > Quercus > Quercus lobata. The sequence continues at coordinate 90,469 of NW_022154708.1, forward strand.
TTTTGTTTACCCTTTTCGTTTGTAACATTTTCATTCGACAATAGAACCCCACAATCACAAAACCAACTTGTGATTAGGGAATATGGGTCGTTCACGGTGGTGGATAAAGTTGGGATTTGGATAATTTGGTTGGGGTTGGTCTGGTATTTGTCCTTCACCGGGTAGTAGAGCAATTATAGAAATTGTGGATCATTATAGAGAAATTGGAGAAATTGTCATATTGAATAATATTTTATATTATTTACTGACAAAATATAAATTCTCCAATGACATAACCGTACATAATTTCATTTAGTATAATTACTTTCTAGTAAGTGTTTTAGCATGATACCAAAATTTATTTCTCAAAAGAATGTAGTCAAAAAAATTTATTTGGACTGAATTCATTCTACCAAAGTTTAAAATCTATTTGCAGTTGTCTCCTCAAATGCTGCATTAGAAGCTACAAAAGGCAGATTGAACCTATGGCATTAGTAAGCATCTCATGACCATGGACCCTTTTAGGACAAGAGGCCAGTCCCTAAGCTAATAGAGGCAATTTTGATTTGAAACAGGCCTATAGCTTCATTAACATATCAAAGTTACCATCAACCCCAAAAAAATCCAAGACTCTCAAACTTACCAGAACTTCCATTACCTTCATATGCATGCATTTACCAGGCAATGTATGCAACTACCAATCCACATAAAATGTTTATGCTACACATCAAAAGTGATACCAAATAATTCATGAGGTCTTTAACCTTAGACTAAACAACAATGACATACGGCAGAAAAATATTCTACCACCCAATCTAGAGACTGAGATAAAGGAATTCCAAGAATAAGAATCATCGATGGAAAAGCTAAGAGAATTTAAATTAATTTCTAAGCTCTTACTAACCCACCGTGATGCATATTGGTTAGCCAAGTCCTACAATTACTGCCAAGGAGCTCTTGACTCATGTACATCTCATATATCAATTTATGTATATTCTATGATGAATGATTTTTGAAAACCAAAAAACCAATACTTCATTTCTAAACACAATTATCAAAAACACATTAGATTGAAATTTGAAGGAGGAATATTAAACCCAAACCATCTGAGAAGTGAAAACCCAAGGTTATCTATGATATCAAACACAAGTCATTATGGGTTTCCACCACTTATTTTACTAAAAATTAGAAAGATCTAGAGATAGAGAGATTCTTGACTTGGGGATTTGTTGAAAGTATATGATTTAATCTCTTCTTTCTTCTTCTGTATTAGAGGTGTTATATACATGTAATATATACTTATTTGTCTTACCATATAAAAATAGTTAAGCATAGGGTAAAGTTAAGTTATGGCCCTGATTCTATTTTTTATTTTTTCATAATTTGATAGTTGAAGTGGGGGATTTGAACCCTGCATGTCTACGTCAAAAACACTAGGAGGTGCCAATTAAACTACAAGGCTCTTGGCTAGGTTATGGCCCTAATTATGTTGCAAATTCAGAACTACTACCAGGCAGAAAAGGACATTGGCCAAAACAGCAATGCTTTAGCATTGCCAATACATTTTAGCATTGCCAATACATTTTAGCATTTCTAATATTAACTAAATGCAGTAAGATATTGGAATTTAAATTGGATTTAGACTAACCAAAATAATAATCATGCAAATATAATGATTGACATAAGGTGAAGACATTTGTCTTTCGGAAAATAGCATGCTTTAATCATAAAAGCAAGACAGTCTTACAAATATATGTAGGCACCACAAATCATACCAAACATTTATTGAAAAAAAATAATAGTACTTGACAATTGTATCAAACTACTCAAATAACATACTGATTGGCAAAGGGACTTGCCTCCACTGGCGGTAGTGGCAACCTCATAACAGGGCATATCAGTGGGAACCTCGAATACGCCCACAGCTGCACCAACATCACTGCTCCTCCAATCTGCTTCGCCTTCGACTCCGATGCCTTGCATAAGTGCCTGTACAACCAGGCTAATGCCCCACTACCCCAACTGTACCTCTTCGCGTTGTTGATTGGGTTTAGGAACTGTAGAGGCAGCACCGACACCCGGTCTGCCGACTTATCCATAAACAAAATCGTCCCCAACTGATCGAGTATGTGATAGCGCGCATGTTGCTGCACTACCTCATCAGTAGCATCCGCAGCTAGGGGACCACTAAATAGTGCATCCAGCCACATGAATCTGGGCCTCGCCCCAGCAAGGATAAAGGTGTTCTCATGGGGATGCGGTATCGGGTCTGGTGGACGATGACCCAATAACTCAAGACACAACGTAGGCCACTCCATCTTCACAGCCCCAGTAATTGGCAACCCATCAACAGGAACCCCTAGCATCACCTCAATATCTTGTAAGGTGATGCTCATCTCTCCATGCGGTAGGTGGAATGTGTGCGTCTCCGGACGCCAACGCTCAACTAGTGCTGTGATCAACGCATGATCCACTTCCAAGTTTGGAACCTTGAATAACCCTTCAAAACCCGCCTCATTTATGTACCGAGCAATCCGTGGGTCAAGCCCATGCTCGGGTAACTTGCAACTTCGGCGTCTGCAGTTTAGCACGCCTGGCACTACCTGCACACGAAAGAGCATTGTCTTAGGATAGTGCACACGAAATAACTATAACAATGCTACATAATAATAATATGCAAGAAACAGTAGGCTAACTAGTTAGTCCCGAACATTTTGCAAAACGTTAGTTACAATGTTAATTGCTTATTCGCTCTACCTCAATAGCAGATAGGATCAAATTCAACATGAATGACATTGTTTAAAATTAGCACTAAGGTGATGGGCATCATGTTTTGAAATGAATGAACAAAGTGTCTCACTATGTCAAATGGAGTAGGGAATTAGGAATCAAGGTCGTTAGTTGTCTTATGTGTAGCCACATGTAATTGTGTGCGCATGTTTGGAAAAAAGAATAGTAGCGGATTCAATTTTTTATTGATTACTATAGCTTCTAAATGACATGTACTGACTTTGAACATTTCTGCTCCATACAATGTTCTTGATTATTTATGCTTCATGCCATTTTCTCTATGGATTAAATACAATTCTGCGTAAACCAAAACATTCTACCATGTCCAACGTCTATTTGCAAAGAATCAAAGAACCGTACAGAAATAAAATTAAATGATTTCGACATGTCAAAAGTTCAGTACAACTACACACCTGACCGGCTGGCGTCTCCCAAAGCAGCGTGGATCGATGAACCGGCTGCCGCGTCAACTGTGTACCAACCGTCGGTCCAGGATCCACATTTCCCACTTGCTGCATATCTGACACGCATGCAATCATGTTAGACACGTAAACAGAGGCAAGTAATAGTGAAGAAAAGCTTGGCTTTTGCAAGTAAACACAGGCAAGTAATTGAATGTTCTACAACAAACTCACAGAAACAAATACAGAGAGACAGAGTGAAAGAGAGATTTGACAGAAAATTTAAAACATATAATTGCTAAACTGAATTATACATCATGCATCTATATACACTGATTTTCAATCGATTTAATCATATCAAGGAAGAGTTAAAGTAAAACACTAAAATATAAACAAGGAATAGTTCGCGAAGCCTAATATGTTGACAGTAACGCAAAAGATTGTCGCTTTCCAAAAATGTTTTCATTGTTTTTATGTGTTTCGTGCAGGTGAATCCTAGTTTTCCTGAAAATATTTTAGGTTGGGTGGGAAAACACAATTAAGAGAGGCCTAAACTATTTTAGGTTGGGTGGGAAAACACAATTAAGAAAGTTATGGTGAAGGAGAGAGCCATGTCTATTGCTTACACCACCATGTGTGGACAAATGAACACACGTGAACCAATATCCTTATGAAAATATATATGGAAAGACGTGGCTCCTTAAATATCCACTGCTCTGCTTAGTGCTTGCCCCTCCAACACACTCTGTCACTCTCTATATAATGTCATTTCGAGGCCTAACATTAATGCCACAACAACAACTTTAGTACCTCATTTCCTAGTGCTTATAGCTACTTGATCATCAATAGCCTACTCCATTAAGCTAGCTCTAATTGGCAATGGCAGTCTCATCTGCAATGCAATCCATCTTAGTAAGACCAACTTTGAATCGTGTAGTTTCAAACAGATCTACTAATAGGGTGAACCAGTTTCTAATTCCCACTAGTTATGTGCCACATTTGCCCAGATATACTAGTATGCGAGTTCGTTGCATGGCAGAGGTAATCAAAAGTCTAGTTTGTTTTTCTTTTTGTGGAAATCTCAAAAGTTTGATAGAAATTATATAATCATGATCAGCTAATTGATTTCTAAGTTAAGATTTTGACTGTATGATTCCATGGCATTTCGCTTTGCAGGAGGACCAGCAGGAGCAGCCAAAGCCGTAACAACTTCACCTTCACCACCTCAGCCCCAACAAACCCCTCGTCCTGCACCCAAGGTATACCTACCCTTAACCCAAAAGATACTTCTTTCTTTGTTTTTTTGAGTTAGAAACCCTAAATATATATGACTATTTACCAAATAGTTTAAGCACACAAAATTATTCATGAACTTTTTTGACCTCGCTCAGCAAATTATAATTAAAGCAAAATTGATTTCACATAAATTTGTTATTGATCCTAACTCTATTATACACAACTTAAAATATCTCACCTTGATTTTGTGAAAAAATTGTGCCTAATTTATACATTTTAAACTTTTTAAGTAATGTCAGAGACTTAATTATAACCGTTAAGGTATCTCTTCAACTAAGAAGTAGAGATAAGTCTTCAGGTATAGGTAGGCTACAACATGCGTGATTCTTTAAATACTAAGATAAAATACAACATTCCCTAAAATTAAATATATAAAAAATACAATATAGCATGTATTAAATATATAAAAATACAATATACCATTGCACGAGCCCACCAATAAAGCTCTTCCAACACAAAAGATTAGACCAGCAATCCACCAGTTTTAGCCAAGATAACCCACAGTGAACATTTTTTTTGTAATTATTTTTGCTGTTTTTCGTTCCCAATCCATTGACCACCCCCATCCCCCCACAGCAACCAACCCACCCTGCCCCACTATCACTGCCAACCTACATGACCTCTCTCTCTCTCAAATCTCAATTTAATTCCTACTTTTGTTTCTTTATTGCAATTTTCCATCTGCATCAAAAGCCTAGTGGCAATTCATATTCCATTCTTTTCCATTAATTAAATTACATATCAAACCCCATTCAAAAGCCTACACTTTATAGAGTCAAAAATTAATTCCGACACACAGAAATCAATACCCTAGGGAAATTAGTATAGTAGGCCAAACCACCAAAAAAATAAATAAATAAACAAAGCCCTAGGTCCGTCAGAAGCACCCTACAGGATGTACTATTTCCATTCCCAAAAGCCACCACAAATCTCAATGCTCCCTAACCTAACCCAACCTATTATGAAAGGATTGGGTGACCCTAAAAGGCCACTAAGGCCACTAAGTTCCTTTTTCAACCCCAAATGTAATAGATGATAATAATAATAATTCGATGTACTTAGTCACCAAACATAACCCACAGAAGCTGCTAATCTGACACAATACAGGAGCTTAAACGGGCTTTAATACCAAATTTGATGTAGCCTTTTTAGGAATTTCAACACTAAACTAAATTCTTGATAACATATTGATTGTGTTGATGGCTGTTTGGTATTTAAACAATAAAAAGAACATCAAATAAACAAAGATAAAACATCGGGCAATCACACCTAGGCCTAGGCTTTCCTAAGCACTCACATTTAGGTACGAGATAGCAATTGCGATTGAAAAAAGTTGGAATGTTCATTATATAGGCTACTTCTAAATCCTTTCTTACAAAGGCTAGGAATACTAATAACCAAAAAAAAAAAAAAACAAAAAAAATTCTTTAAGAACTTCTAAGACAATTCTAGTCTCTTAAGACAATCAATTATGCATCTGTACACAAAATGTAAGTGACTTTCAACTGAGGTGGTAAGTAGGTTTATATGTTCCCGTATGATATTACAAGGATAATGACATGAAACAAAAAAAATTACAAACCAAAACTTAGATGTTGAATAAAAACAATATGGCACAGTTAGAGCCCTAAGCAGAGTAAATGGCAGCAAAGGTTTTAGGATGTCCATGGTTTGTGTGTACATATATGCGTGCATATCCATTATACACACATTATATCTATTATAATAAAAACTAAACAGAGTGGAAGCTTGTAAAAGCCAGTAACTTTGAAGCTTGTAAAACCAATAGCTTCCCAATTCAACATCATTCAGCATTGAATTAAAAAGAAATTTTCCCTAATTCAAAATCATGACATAACTTGTGACATAATTTCTGGAAAATATAGAGATTGATTTGATACACTTTCAAACTATATGAATTACAAACCAATTTCCCCTAACAATGAACACCGTTGTCATGCTAACTGTATTTTACATGAATTTCTGCCCTAGATGTGCGTCATAAAACACTTCAAAACCAAACCCACTTCAAAACCAAACCCAACAAAGCTAAAACAGCAACAATAATTATGAATACAGATAGACAACAATCTAACAGCTAAAACAGCCAAATTTATATACATTACGGACAAAATCAAAATGACTACGTATTATAGATGGTGTAATTTGTAAGTTCGTAAATTACTCTTTAAAAAAAAAAACAAAATTCACAGCAGGCAAAGCATCCCCAGAGAACTGCAATAAATTGAAACACATCAAAAAAAAATTATGAAATAAAACAATAAATTAGGTAGTTGATTTCTTGCGTGTATTTCGTTCATCCGGATTGAATGAGATAGGATTTAGATTTTAGCCCCAAAAAAAGGAAAAGGATTGAATGGGAATATGACAGCGAAAAACTTAGGAAGCAGCGACACTCAAATCAGATTACATGCAAAGGGAAAAAATTAAAATTTGAACTCAGCATTTACAAATTACCTTAATACGTTTGCAATCCTTTAACTCCAAAGACAGATTGGGTTCAGCTTCGGCCGTGCTGAGATTGAAGAAGTGTGGGTATGGGTATGGGTTTCGATTTAACTTCGGAAAAGGTCTACTGAACGGTTTGGTTTGGGTGCGGGTAGAAATAGGAGAATCTGAAGGTGGCTATTGACGGTGGCTACTAAACAGACTGGCAGTGGCTACTGATCGGACTGAGGAAGGGAGAGAGACTGTAGACTGCAGAGGAAGGAAGACAAACAGTTTTAGAGACGTTACATTCAAAAACTGGTTCATATTCCGCATAAAACTCGTTTTCCCCATTGACGAGTTCCAAACAGTAAGGCGGGAATATTTTATTGCCCAAAAGCCAAGCTGGAACACCAGCGTGGCAAGAACCTGGCTAAAACTCGGTTTCTTCATAATCGAGTTACTTAAGTAACTCGCCTTTACGGAGATCGAGTTTCCAAACAGGGGCACGCCCCTATATAGTTTCGAAACAGGGGCATTATGCCAAATATGTTTCGGAAAAAGGGCAAAAGGCCAGAATCCTCCCAGATTGGGACATGCTAGGTCCAATTCCCTTTACTAAGTTCTTTGATTGAGACATTACTAAACCCACTCTAGTTCCAATCCGTCAATCTTTCTTCATACACAAATCGATAAATAGCCTAACTATCATTGTTCAAATAATTGGAGTACCAATTTAAAGTATGCAAATTTCATTACAAACCCCTCAAAAATAAACAACCAATTTTGGTCGTGGGACATTAGTCTTTGAGGACACTATTTTTCAATTAAAGTTTGGTTTTGTAATTTTTTTTCCCATCATCCTTACCGCAATCCACGAGTCAACAAAAACAATATGTGAACTCTTCGACAAGCAATGGATACTTATCCATTAGTTGGGTGGAAAAGGTTGCGTATGAACAGTATGTGAACTCTTCCACAAATAATAACTATCATTGTTTATCTTTTTTTATACACCAAAACTATCCTTCACTCTATTCTTTCATCCTTAGGAAACAAAAGAAAGTAAACAATTGAATTAATGCATAACAACAGTGCTTGTGTATATTTACACAAGTATTGTAGCAAAAATGCATTTTTACACAATAAATGTATAACTTGATGTCAACAATTTTTTAGATTGGTTGGGAAAATTTTGGCCCTTGTGCCATTAAGTATGAGCTTATGTGAATGCTTTGTTTTATTTGTGTTGATTACAGATTAATGATATATGGCACCACTTTGGGTGACAAATCTTGTCTTTGGAAAACAACTTGGATTCTTTATTTATATCATCCATTTAGGAACAACTTATTGAGGTTTTGTCTAAGCGTTAGTTCTTGATGTGGCAAACAAGTCATAGAGAAAGATTTTAGAGCTACTGTGCATCTAAAAATGTGTTACATTGGAATTTGGTCATGATTATGTAATTAACTTATTATTAAAAGTTGGAGAATAGAAAATATTAGGTATAGTTCTATTTCTACCATATGTATTTGATAGAAAAGATAAAAAAGTTAAATGGCAGAGAATAAATTAATATTATGTATTTTCTTGGCTTCTTCCCTTCAAATTCATAGCTCCAATGGGTCCCTGTAGTAACCAGGCTAGAAAATTTGTCAAGGGGATAAAAATGCATGGTGATATGAACATTTTTGGAATAAAAAACTTATTTGAATTATTTGAGAATGCATATTGTATAAACATGAAATTAATAAATTTGGTATTAGATTATTTAGCTCATTAAACAGTGTTAACCATCAACTTACATAAATATAAATACAACATAAGGGCTTTGTAGCTCAACTGATACATCCTATTTCTAATAAAGTCGTCTCAGACTCAATCAAAAATATATAAATATATATATAAATATATAAATATATATATATATATATATATATTTATCACAAAATTTCATTCTATAGTTTAAAACTATAACAACATAATTAAGTGATTTAATGGTTATAAATTAAGAAGTCACATTAGAAAAATATAAATTTATAATAATATCTATAATCCCAAATAACAAATTATTATCTCTATTCATTTTGAAAGAGAATATAACTTAAAAATGAATGAATTTGGATTGCTAGAATATGATTGGATATGGAAAGTTACGGTAACAATTAGAATATTTTGGGCTGCTAGCTAGTAGCTAGTCCAATGCAACATTTTTAATGAGAGACTATCTAGAATTTAGCTAACAAAGTACATTTCCTATGCAGAGAATTTGGCTCTTAGCAATCCAGTATATATATCCTTAAGCAAAGAGTCTTGTAACCCAGTACGAAAGTTGGGCTTTAAATCTTCGATGATTTAATAGTCACCTGCCATTTTTTTCAGCACTTATTTCAAGGGTTATATGTTGATTTATTTTGAAGTTTCTCAGTAAACCTAGTAATAGTCACGCGCGTGTTATATTTAGTGTTTATTTGGACAAATTTTAATAAACCCTCGAAAAACAAGGTTTGAAACAGGTCCACTTATTTGTAGTGTTCACTCCCCCATAAATGTAATCACCAAATTATTAAAAAATAAAATAAAACATTTCATAACAAATCCTTTCTAAATGAATGATATATTTGATCATTGTACACAATCATGTCCAATGACTCCAATCACAGAAAAAGAAAATAAATCAAATAACTTGATATGATGCATATGTGAATGATATATTTGATCACTGTACACAATCATGTCCAATCACAGAAAAAGAAACTAAATCAAATAATTTGATATGATGCATATGTTGTTATTTAATATTCCAATTGAATCTTTTTATATTCTACAATAAATTAGGGGACAATTGAAATGATATTTAGAATGAAATTGGAGTGCATTAAAAATTTAAAGATTCTTGTCATCAAATTATATTACTTTTGTTTTTTAAGAGATAGTTTTAAACCTATAATGTCACAAGATGTTTTATTAATTAGAAGTACACTTGACATAAAATTAAAGTGCAACCAAATTTATAGCTAATTTTTATTTTTTTGAGAAATTTGTAACTAAACTTTGTTGAGGATAAGTTTATTTCATATTTTATTCTTTTTCTGAAAAAAAAAAAAAAAAAAAAAAAAGTTGCAGACAAGTCACATGAAGGAAGAAAATGTCGGCTCTTAAACTGACTTTGGCGGTTACTGTTACAAGCATCCTCAAATAACCACGTTGCTAAGGATGAAGATTTGCATGGCCACGTTGTTAAGGATGAAGACTTGCATGGCCACTTTCACAAGAAGATTTCCATAGCCAACCACGTTGCTAAAGAGATATAGATGCCGTTTCCTGATATCACTTCTTGTTTAGATTGGTATTGATGTTTAGATTAGTTTGATTTCTAGTTCCAATAAGCTAAGCATTATCTTAGCAAGAGTTTCAAATAAAGGATGAGCTATGATAGGTACGTATCCGATATAGGTTGGTAGTAAGTTTATCATTATCTTGTAAGGTGTATTTATATTCAGAAGTATGAAATAGAAGGGTAGATCAGATTATTATTCTAATTAAATTCTAAAGGAGGCTTGGTTTCCCTCGAAGAAAACCACTTAAAGCACACTCAACCACTTTCTAATATCTATTTCATCGAAATAGGTAAGAGAGGAAGAGGTAGAGGACGTGAAATCCAAGTTGAACATAACAACTTGGTATCAGAGCCAGTGATGGAGGAGCAACGTATCAGCCACATTGAAGCCGAGCTTGGAGCATTAAACTCTAAGCATGATAACGTGATGAAGCAAATGCAAGAAATGTTTTCTGCTCTAAACTCTCGGTTGGACCAGCTTGTACCGAACCAGAATTATGACCACGGTGAAGGTTCCTCAAATCGAAGTAGGTTCAGGCGAAACTATTTCAGTACCGGAGAAGGAATGAGTCATACAACTTCATCAACCGTCACCAAGCTTGCCAAGTTGGACTTCCCACGCTTCAACGACAATGAAGATCCCATTAGCTAGATATGACGAGTTGAGCAGTTTTTTGAGTTTTAGCAAACCCCGGAAGAAGAACGTGTGACACTCACAGTATACCACTTAGAGGGTGAAGCCCAATTGTGGTATCAATTGTTGAAGGAGGAAGAGCAGGCAATCACGTGGAATTGCCTTAAGAAAGGCTTAAATGCATGGTATGGTCCCACCCAATATGAAGACTTCTTTGGCGATCTCACAAAGTTGAAGTAAACTAACTCAGTTCGGGAGTACCAAGGTCAATTTGAGAGGTTACTTAGTCACACTGAAAGATTGACCCCTTCACAACAAGTCAGTTGTTTTGTGAGTGGGCTCAAGGAAGGCATTCGAGTCGACGTGCAAGCATCACGCCCAACAACGCTCTCTGCAGCCATTGGCCTAGCACTTCTTTATGAAGCCTGACTGCAGTCTCAACGTTGAACATTCACACCAGATGCAAAGAAGACACCCACGTCATCACCCTTGAATGTGCAACACCCCACAAATCCTGCCATTAGAAGACTCACTCCAGCCGAACTCAAAGATAGAAAGGATAAAGGTTTATGTTACAACTATGATGAAAAGTTTGGGCCTGGCCATCGTTGCAAGAAGCTCTGTTTAATTGAAGGGAGTTGGTCTGATGATGAAGAGGATGATGGGAAGGAGGTTGAAGAGATTGAAGAAAAAGGAGAGGAGGAAAATGAAACCGTCGGCATCTCCTTGCATGCCATTGCTAGGACTTAAGCTCCTCAAACTACGTGGGTGCAAGGTCATATGGGTAAAAAGATGATAACAATCCTGGTGGACTCAGGCAGTACCCATAATTTCTTGAGTGAAAGAGTGGCAAGAAGGTTGAGGTTGCAACCCAAGAATGATTGGTGACTCCAAGTCACAGTGGCTACTGGACAGAGATTAACCAGCTTGGGAAAATGCTCAGGGGTACGAGTGGTTCTTCAAGGGATCACTATCACTATGGATTTCTACATCTTACCCCTGGAAGGTTATGATACTGTTGGCACCCTATTTTGTAACCCGTATTTAACCTCATATGGAGGGTAAAAGGGTAATTTCACATTGAAAATATGCATCTTGATTCTGGTCATTAGATCCTTGATCTCATTTCACTAAAGTAATTTTAATGTTGTAACGATTAAATCGACTGGTCATGAGCCCTAATCGGACCATTAGATTGAAAGTTATCATTAAATCAAGTTTTAATGGCTGAGATACTCTATCACAAATTGAGTCCGACTATATGTGATTATGAACAATTGATTTCAATTGGTTATAAGTATAACCAATTTGAGATCGATGATGTGTCATAATTTGATTGGTTAGGACTACATTTTATGATAAAGTTGCACACACATAATTAACTAGATAGTTAAACATTACTTATTCAATGAGTAATTTGTACAATTATCTTTTAATTACAGTAAATTTGGAACTAATTAAGTCTGAAATGAGAGTGATTGAAGCTATTTAATGTTAATTGGGAGCTAATTTGGGACATATTGGTGTTAATTGTGCTGAAACCATTTTCTAACAAATTATCTCTGCTCATCATTTCATCGATATCTTTCAGAATATTTTGAATTTGTGAATGAGGTTAATTTTCTCAGAAACTAGACAACCGGGGCTTCAATTTGAGCATAAGAATGAGACAATTCCAATCATAATTAAGGCAGATATGATTTTTCAAAATTGGCTCTATAGGCTATTACAGTAGCTACGGGAAAACCGAATTTTGGCTTGTTCCTTACTCCTACCAATCTTTCCATTTAATGCATCAGATTTTCCCAAAGGCTAAAATGAGGTTTAGGTTCATGATTCTTTGTCAACCCTCATTAAATGGCATTCTATTCATATTTCCTTCACCACTACTATATAAACCTCCCATCTTCTTCATTTCAAAAAACACAAAAAATCCCCTGTCTTCTTCTTTTTTGAGTTCTAATGAAGTTGAGTAGTCTTGTAATGTCTTGGTCTTCCTGAGACTCAAGGTATTGAGTGAGACTCACTCTTCCTCTCCTAACTCTTCTTTTCCTCCACCCTTAGGACCTCTATCAAGAGTCCCCTTCTCCACCATATGGATCTTACATGAAGGTATAATCCCATTCCCTAATTGTTTGTTTATATTGTCATGATGAGAATTTAAGATTAAAGTATGATAATTCCTTTGAATATGTTTGAATGTTCTTAATTGTTCTTATGTGTTCTTCACATGTTCTTGGTTGTTCATTACATGTTCATGCATATCACTAGATTTAATCTTAAATCCACATCAAAAATATAAAAAACATGTTTGTTTAATAATTCTTTCAAATCCTTGAATCTAGGTTATCACCCTTGAAAGTTCAAAAACGTGTACAAAACACCTTTGAACGTTTAGACCCCCAAATAACAACTTAATCAATTCAAGCAATATGTCAAACAACTAGTGTGCGGAAACTTAACATATGCTATCATACGAAATTGATTAAATACTATCTAAGCCATAACAGATTAAAATCCACAGCAGATAAATAAAAGGCAAAGATAGAGAGGAAGGAAGATGCAAACACAAAGACAACACGCGATGTGTTATCGAAGAGGAAACCGAAGCCCTCGGCGTAAAATCTCTCCGCTGCCCTCCAAGCGGTAATCAATCCACTAGAAAATACAGTTGGGATATAAGGACAGCAATAGACCCTCCAAGCCTAATCTACCCAGTGCACCTAAGCCCTCCAAGCTTCTTGCTCCAACGAGGTTGCGCCGAACCTTTTTCTTTTCTAGTTTCCCGAATTCCGCTACTAGACCGTAGCATCAACCAATGAAGATTGGTTCCTTCCTAACTGCTTCCCAGAAATCCAAACAGCAGTCTCACAATGATGATGATGGTGAGAACCTGGTTTGGTATAATGCCTCTCAAGAATTTAACAATGGAGAGGAAGAGAATTAGGAATTTGAAGAGATTCTAAGGTAGAGATTGTGGGTGAAACAATCTGGTTTTTCTGTAGGGTTTCTCTCTCAAAATTCTCTCTGGAAGCTCTCTTTCAATTGTGGGTAAAAGGGGTATTTATATTGGAGTGGAGAGGAATATGAAACGTCAGGTTTTTACAAAATAGGGGTGGCTCGCGGCTTGACCTCGAGACTTGACCAAGTCGCGAGATCCAGTCGCGAGATAACCGTATGGCCAGTTGTTTTGTTTTGTCCTGTAGTGCTCCAACTAGCATGACTGTTCATCTTCCAGCATGCTTAGCACGTGTGCATCTTCTGGCGGCTTGCAACCGCGAGTCACCCGCGAGTCCCAGCCGCGAGTCCCTGTTTTCTTGCACACTCTTGAGCAAACTTCACTCTATCTCACTCACTACCCTTACATCAAACCCACCTAAATACAGGGTTACTAAATGCTGAATTACAAGCAAATTTGGCACGGAATAAAGCCAATTAGATGGTTGAATAAATTCAACCTTACAATCTCCCCCTTTGGCTATTCCGTGACAAAACCCTAAAACAGGCTCTAAACTTAACATGTGAGTTGGGAACAGTTGAACAAAACTCACTCACACCTAACTCTAGAAGTTGTGAAGCACTTAAATCATATGAACATAATACTCCTGAAACACAACAATACACCATGATCATTGTAAGCAGAAAATTATAAAATGCATATGAAACAGGCAATATGTGATCAAGCAAAGATGGAGTTATGAAACAATCCATGGCTTGATCAACCAAGTGAACACCACAAGTTAGTGATCACAGTGCTCATTCACACTTGAAATGAACACAAGGACATACAAGTTAACAAGCACAAGGCAAGACACTTGTATGTTCAACACTCAACCAATGTATAACACACAAGGTATATGCATCTAGGAACAATCCTACAAGGGCACAAGAGTAACAGTACATAAACCAAAATGCATAACATTTAGATTAAAGCACTGATTTCAACATAGCATAAAGGCTGCACTAGGCAAGGTACAAACCATAAAGCCTACAAACTATGCATAAAACATAAACCCTAAAAGCTTACAAAAGCACATGGGTACAAAACACAAAACATTTTGAATAACATCATCAAAATATATTAAAGTTTAAACCAAGAGTATGAGTAAACAGTTAGAAACAACTATACACCAAAACATAGTGTATCACTCCCATAAAAACATTAAATAGTCCAACAAATATAAATCTAAAACCATAAGTTTAGAGGATAAGAAAAAAACTAAAATCAAAAGTATGTGTGTGTGTGTGTGTACTCCCCCTATCACTATACACACTTCCCTTTGAAACTTCCTCTCCCCCTTGCTGAATGCTCTCTCCCTTTTTGTCACGAATAGCTAAAAGCTCTCGTCCAACTTTCGTTGAATATCATCTAGCTGATTCTCCATAGTCTCGAGACGCATTTGGACATGGTTGTTTGTGGAGTAGAAAAGCGCCACAAGCTCATCAACACGTTTCTGAATATGCTCAAGCATACTACTTACTCTATCAGTATGAGGAGCAGTCTGTGCTTGCGGAATATTACCCGGAGAAGCTTCAAGAACATCACGTGATGTCGATGTGGTATGTGCAGGAGTTTCTGATTCAGGGGCAGATGGAGTTACCGGAGAGATGTGAGCACTCCTTGGTGATTTAGAGGAGTGACTTCTGCTGGCTTGAAGAGTGAACATGGAGATGGGACGCTGACGAGTCAACATTTTTCCATCTGTAGGAGGAATAATGCCTTCACGAAGAATGAGCTTCATGATGAGACTGCAAAATGGAATAATTCCTCGAGCTGTAGTTCTACACGCGGTCTTCCTCAAGGTGTAGTATATGTGAGCACATATATCAATGGGGGCTCCTGTAATAAGGTCACAAAGGAATAGAGCTCTCCCAAGATTGATGAATGTAGTGTTGGACAGTGGGTAGAGATTAGTGAACATGATCAACTTCAGTGTGGTCAGCTCAGGTGCAAACTTTGCGGTGCTGATGGATGTTCCAGCACTGGATACTTCATGATCGGATCCTAGGATTTGAAGAATTTCTCCAACTTCTGGAGTTCGTTCATCATAAGGAGTTAGATTTACATTCTGAGGTCTGGTGATGCCGAGAAGTTCTGCAATGGAGTCTGGGGAAACACTAAACTCAGTTCCTCTGACCCAGAAAATGAGTTGAACTCCAAGATCAGTTGCATTGGAGAAGCATTCTTTGACCAGCTCATCCATTGGATCATCAAAGTTCCCGAACAATTTTGCCCAATCTCGATTCTCAAAGATACGAGGGATAAAAGTAGTCCCCAAGGTGTTAAACTCTACCACCCGTTCCACTATAGTTGTTGACTTGTCAAAAACGTTTGAGTAGGCATGTGAGTTAAGAGGAAGTCTGAACCTATCCTCATTGGGGTCTTGAGAAGCCTGAGATGATAGTCGAGTCCTTTTGGCAACTGGTGTTGCTGGTTCGTCAGCAACAATGTCTTTACCCCTGGAAGATCGACGAGACATCTGCAATAGAACAGGCCCACAACAAAGAACCAAACACCAATACCACACAAGATAAATGTCAACAAGATTCAGTGTAAACAAAATCTCAATATTTAAACACAAATTGGAGATATTGCAGTCCCAACCAAACTACCAACAGTACATAGGAGCACAAAATGATAGGTGCAGCAATATGGTGATAATGCACAAAGACCTAGATGGACAAACCAACTAACAACTGTCAATGAGACAGGTTATCAAGACCATGATATGCAAACAGAAACAGCATTCGAACATTTAGAGCAGATAACATAAAATACTCCACCAGAGATATGAGCAAGGAAAAATATTTCAACCTGAAGAACCCAATCATTCATACTAGAGCACATGGATGAGAGACATACATTATGTTATCATAAACACTCAGTAATCAATACCGAACACCAACATCAATACTTAAGCAAGTGAAATGAGTAAGTCAAAAAGACACCAAACCCATTTAAGAAAAGATTTTCAGACTCAATAATAGGCAAATATCAGAACAATGAAAATCACATTGTGACCGCTCAACATGAAAACAGATGAGAACAATAACGAACAAGACACGCCATACCCATTACACAAGATAGAAGTATTTTGAACACAATATGAAACCAAACAGTAGCAAAAATATCCAGGAAAAGGGAAAATGAGATAGAGAAAGCAAAAACCCATACCTTTTCTTGATGATTTGGATAAGAAATGAAGCACCAATGAGGTTTGAAAATGAATTCACAGAGTGTTTGGAAAGGAGGAAGTTTAGAGAGAAGATGAACAGTTACCAAAAGTTCGAGGGAAAACTGAAAATGATTTAAAAACTGCTCCTGTTTCTGCCAAACACGCGATTTTCGCGACTTGATTAAGTCGCCACACAGTCGCCAGATCAAGCCGCCAAAACACTCAAGACCAAAAATTTGAAAAAATTTTCTAAGTGTTTTTCGCGACTGGAAGGTCTACTCGTGAGTGAGTCGCGAGTTGAGCCGCGAAAATCTCTGAGTGAACCTCGCGACTGGACCTTCCACTCGCGAACAAGTCGCCAAAAATGACCAGCGAAGATGCGACTGAGGCTCGCGACTTGAAATACCCGCGACTGAGCCGCCAAAACAGGGCAAAACTGGGTTTTTGAAATTTTCAGATTTTTCCAACAAAATACTTTCCAAAAACACTTAAAACACTCAAAAATCTTTTTGTGCCTGAATTAACAAAGATTGAGCATGTGAAAACACATTTCATCAAGTACAATCACACAAATGAATATGACATTTATTGAACATAAACTTGTGTGTTGTGTGTAGATATCAACAATGAGATAGTCCTTAGTCTAATGTGAAGCTTCAATGATCAATTCAACCAAGACATACACAATTAGCACTAGATCATGTAACCCATCTCAATTATAGAAATATGTATATATGACCTCCCACAAAACTTGATAACATGATTTTGGAGCTTTACATTTGACTCCACTTTCAATCATAACATTCGATCTTTTTGATCTTTTGAGTCAATCACCTCTTATTGTGAGAGTGATATTTGACATTTCACTTTAATGAACAAGCCTTTGGCCTTTTTGAATAAACATTCACTTCAAAATAAGGTCGCTTACCCTTTTTCCTAGTCAAATACTAGAATGTGCGACAGGCTTTTGCAGCTCAATATCACTTTTCACTTTGAGATTTACATTTGGTGAGCTCTTTTAGCAAAACACAAATAAAGAGTGGGAAGATATATAAACACAAGTCTATGCATGTCTCAAGATCAACATAACCATTCACTAATCATTCATGACAAGTTTGAAGATCTATTTACAACAATCACATAGATTTCAAGATTTTTTCCACAGTTATATGAGTGCATGAAAACAAGCAATGCTCGAAAATGCACAAATCCATTTGCACAAAGGTACAAGACAAAACAAGTTTTGAGACAAAGACTCAACAATGTCAGTCAAGCTTTTTGATTTTCTAATTTTTATGTGATTTTTGGATTTTTGACACATAAGAAGAAAACGATTGATACAGCAAAATTAAAGATATTCACAAGTAGGCAAGCAAACAACCAACAGCAAAAATAGCAAGCAAAACAAACAAACATAGTCACAAAGCATAGGAAGTATTAATGCATGGACATGTTTTAATGCTTATGCATGAGTACTCTTATTCACCCTCACGTCACTTGCGTTTGGGGTGATTTCCTTATATGATTGGGTACGGGAGTTAGGGCTTTCAAACCTTCGTGAGAAGCTTTCCAAGTAGTTGGTGAATGCACCAATCATCTTCATCACGTTCATCATTCCGGGATCACCATTCTGATCTCTAGATTGATCTCCAACCCAAATTCTTCTATCATTTCTAGGTCCTCCTGATCTTTGAGGAGTTGCACAGTTCTTTGCTCTCAGCTTTTGGCAATTTGGTCGAGTATGCCCTTGAAGTCCGCAATAATGGCACACATAAATTCCTCTAGGACCTCTTTGTGGTTGTGGACGTGACTTGGCACGAGATTCAGACCTGCCTACAAACTGATTACGAGGATTTAACATCCGTTGGTTCACCAAATTCTTCTTCTCCTCCACCTCGAGCTTCTCACCAGTAAGGTTAGCTACAATTGGATCTTTGGCTTTTACAAACTTCACTTCTTTAGTGACATTTCCAGATGAACTACCTCCTCCGGTATATCCCAATCCGGATTTGTCTGAAAAGCTCTTTTGAGATGAGATAACATCATCTAGCTTTTTGGTGGTGACCCTCTCTACTTTAGCATTTGCTTGCACAACCTCACTCTCAAGAAATCTTACTTTTGTGTAAGCTTCGGACAACTCACCATTCAGTATTTCTATCTCACATTTGGCCTCCTTATATCGGATTAGGAGACTTTTGTAGTCCTCCTCAGTCTTCCTCATTTTTCTCACAGCAGCCTTGGCCACCCTTGTGTACTCCCCCGACTTCTCCAAGAGAGATTTATAATTCTCCTGAAGATTTGCTGTGCTTCCATCTTCTTCAGCATCCGATTCTTCAACAATTCCTAGTGATTCATCATCACTATGTTCTCCAAGGTCTCGCACAAGCAGATTCAACTCATCTGAAGACTCAACATGAGCAATAGTCATAAAAGCTGAATAGTTCCCCTCTCCATCACAGCTCTCTTCAGATTCTGACTCAGACGAATCCGAATCACTCAAGGTCGTGGTATACACTTTACCTTTTGATTTCAAATAATTAGGACATTCCTTCTTAAAGTGTCCATGTCCGTTACATTCGAAACAAGTGACACCTTGTATAGGTTGGGATTCTTTTCCATCTTTCTTTTTGAATTCCCTTTTCTCCCTTCAAGAACTTTGGAATTTTCTTTTCTCATCAAATTTGTCATTATTTTTGAATTTCAAGAACTTTCTAAAATTTTTGACAAGGTAAGCAACATCTTTGTCAACCCCATCTTCTCCCGATGAGTCTTGATCTTCCACCTTCTCATTAATGGTCTTTAGAGCAAGAGATTTACTCTTCCGTTGATTGGGCAGCGACATCTCATAAGTCTGTAGAGAACCAACCAGCTCCTGTACTTTGATGTCATCAAGGTCCTTGCTCTCTTCAATTGCTGTCACTTTAGCACGAAAACTTTCCGGCAATGATCGAAGGATCTTTCTTACAATCTTTGAGTCCTCCGTTTTCTCCCCCAAGTTGAACTTGCTGACAACCACTTCATTTAGCTTCCCATAGAAAGAGTCAAAGGACTCATCCTCACTCATTTTGAGCTCCTCAAACCGAGTGGTCAGCATTTGTAACTTGGTGTCTTTCACTTTCTTCGTGCCTTCATAGGTAGTTTCCAAGATCTCCCATGCTTCTTTGGCAACGATAATATGAGAAATCCTGTGAAATTCATCTGGAGACACACCACAGAAAATAGCATTGAGTGCTTTACTGTTAGCATTAGATGCAGCAAGTGCTGCCTTATCCCATGTGGATTTGGCTGCCTCAGGTTTGGTCCAACCAATCTCGACAGCATCCCAAACGGATTCATCAATAGAATACAGAAAAGCTCTCATGCGAACCTTCCAAAAGGCATAATTACTACCATCAAAATATGGAGGTGCATTTAGGGATTGAGACCTATCCATCTCAAAAGGGAGTCAAGGATCACACAATGGTAATGAAACCAATAACAGTGTACCCGCTCTGATACCAATTGAAAGTTCAAAAACGTGCACAAAACACCTTTGAACGTTTAGACCCCCAAATAACAACTTAATCAATTCAAGCAATATGTCAAACAACTAGTGTGCGGAAACTTAACATATGCTATTATACGAAATTGATTAAATACTATCTAAGCCATAACAGATTAAAATCCACAGCAGATAAATAAAAGGCAAAGATAGAGAGGAAGGAAGATGCAAACACAAAGACAACACGCGATGTGTTATCGAAGAGGAAACCGAAGCCCTCGGCGTAAAATCTCTTCGCCGCCCTCCAAGCGGTAATCAATCCACTAGAAAATACAGTTGGGATACAAGGACAGCAATAGACCCTCCAAGCCTAATCTACCCAGTGCACCTAAGCCCTCCAAGCTTCTTGCTCTAACGAGGTTGCGCCGAACCTTTTTCTTTTCTAACTTCCCGGATTCCGCTACTAGACCGTAGCATCAACCAATGAAGATTGGTTCCTTCCTAACTACTTCCCAGAAATCCAAACAGCAGTCTCACAATGATGATGATGGTGAGAACCTGGTTTGGTATAATGCCTCTCAAGGATTTAACAATGGAGAGGAAGAGAGTTGAGGAATTTGAAGAGATTCTAAGGTAGAGATTGTGGGTGAAACAATCTGGTTTTTCTTTAGGGTTTCTCTCTCAAAATTCTCTCTGGAAGATCTCTTTCAATTGTGGGTAAAAGGGGTATTTATACTGGAGTGGAGAGGAATGTGAAACGTCAGGTTTTTACAAAACAGGGGTGGCTCGCGGCTTGACCTCGCGGCTTGACCAAGTCGCGAGATCCAGTCGCGAGATAACCGTATGGCCAGTTGTTCTGTTTTGTCCTGTAGTGCTCCAGCTAGCATGACTGTTCATCTTCCAACATGCTTGGCACGTGTGCATCTTCTAGCGGCTTGCAGCCGCGAGTCCCTATTTTCTTGCACACTCTTGAGCAAACTTCACTCTATCTCACTCACTACCCTTACATCAAACCCACCTAAATACAGGGTTACTAAATGCTGAATTACAAGCAAATTTGGCACGGAATAAAGCCAATTAGATGGTTGAATAAATTCAACCTTACAACCCTCCACAGACATTCACTAGAGTTTATTTTTCAATCCAAATGCCATGCTTAATAAATTGAATTAGGGTTTATCACATGCACACACTTTAAATGCAATATGCAAATTGATTGACAACATATTGGATGATGTGATATGAATGTTGGCCACCATAGTCTAGAAAACCGATTTCACCGGGTAAGGTGAGTGCCTAACACCTTCCCACCTTGTAACATAGCCTCCGAGCTTAGATTTAGGGTTAGTAGATCAAATGTTTATCTATGTAATTTTTGATTTTTAGATTGCAACTAGGAAACAAAGCCATGTACTTTATCTTAAATTGTATCTAGGACCAAAGCCATGTAATTTTCCTATGATCAATGTAAATTCAATTTCAAATTAATAAAATGAGGAATTTTTCATTCATGGTTTTCTTATTTTTTCAATAATTAAATAAGTGGCGACTCTATTGTAAAACCCTTAATCTAAAAGGAGAAATATAACTAGTCGAACCTCTATTTTGAGAGGAAATAACACGACTCCACCCATTCACGTGGGTTTGGCCTAACATTCCATAAAAACGGGTCAGAGGCGCGGTCTCTCATAGATGCGGTCTTAGGTGCACATTGGTTGATGACTTTAGACCCAATTTTATGGGATTTCTCGAAGATGCAAATGAAGTTTAGCATGGAGGGCGAGGAAGTGATGCTCCAAGGGATGTCCACTTCTTTTGGAAAATTCGTGGATGAAGAGGACATGAGGCGTAAGCTCAAGAAAAGGAAGCAAGGTGTCTTATTGCAATTATATGCTTTTACATCTGTGGATCAATAGCCCCAAGATCTAACACATGGGACAAAGGAGGACAAGCGGCTACAAAAGATTTTTGCCTCTTTCGGGGACTTATTTGCAAAACCCAAGCAATTGCCACCAAGTAGGTCACATGATCATAAGATTCCATTTATCCCTGGTAAGGGACCAGTGTGTATGAGGCCTTATCGCTATCCACACATCTAGAAGACAGAGATTGAACGTATGGTTTCAGATATGCTAGCATCTGGGGTGATACGGCCAAGCAATAGTCCCTACTCATCACCAGTTATACTAGTAAGGAAAAGTGATGGTTCCTGGAGGTTTTACTTCGATTATCAGGCCTTGAATCAAATTACTGTGAAAGACAACTTCCCAATTCCAGTAATTGATGAATTGCTGGATGAATTACATGGAGCATGTTATTTTTCTAAGCTAGACTTACGATTAGGGTACCATCAAATCCGCATGCATCCAAGTGACATTTCAAAAACAGCATTTAGAACCCATTAAGGCCACTATGAGTTCCGGGTAATGCCCTTTGGACTTACTAGTGCCCCATCTACCCTCCAATCCCTTATGAATGAAGTTTTCAAAGAATACTTGCGCAAGTTTGTTTTGGTATTCTTTGATGACATCTTAATCTACAGCAAAAGTTGGGAAGAGCATTTGCGACATGTCAAGATGGTGCTATCAATTCAGCCAAGTACAGATTAAATACCCTGGTCATGTGATTTCCAAGGAGGGAGTAGCAGTGGACCTAGACAAGGTAGCATCAATGGTAGATTGGCCCAAACCAACTTCACTTAAAGCTCTTCGAGGTTTTTTGGGATTGACCGGGTACTATCGTAAGTTTATCGAAGATTATGGGAAGATAGCACGGCCTCTCACAAATATGTTAAAGAAAGATTCATTCCTTTGGAATCCAGAAGCCAAAATGGCATTTCAGGAATTAAAGGTAGCAATGACTCAATCTCCAGTGCTGACACTTCCAGACTTCACTAAACCATTTGTAGTAGAGTGTGATGCCTTAAACATTGGTATTGGTGGAGTTCTCATGCAAGAGCAAAGACTGGTTGCATTCTTTAGTCAAGCCCTTGATGGAAGGAAGTTGGCCCTCTCAGCTTACGATAAAAAAATGCTCGCCTTGGTGCTAGCGTTGCGGAGTGGAGACCATACCTTATGGGACGGAAGTTCATTATCTGAACAGATCAAAGAAGCTTAAAATATCTTTGGGAGCAAAAGATCACTACAGAGGCCCAACAAAAGTGGCTAACCAAACTAATGGGGTATGACTTTGTCATTGAATATAGAAGAGGGAGTGAGAATTTGATAGCTGATGCGTTGTCAAGACGTGAAGAGAAAGGAGAACTTGTTGCTATCTCCCAACCGGTACCAAGGTGGCTAGAACCAATAAGAGAGGAGGTCCAGACTCAACCACAACTCCAAAGTCTTGCCAAGTTATGCCAAGAAGGTGAAGCTGTGGGACCGTGGCAATTTCGTGAAGGAATACTTTTCTTTGAGGAAAAAATTTTCCTAAGGGAAGAATCTCCGCTTATTGCAACCATTATCAATGAAATTCATTCCAATACTCATGAAGGGTATCACAAGACTCTACATCGAGTTCGTTCCATTTTTTATTGGAAGGGCATAAGGCAACAAGTAAAGGAGTTCATCAAGCAATGTGACATTTGTCAACAACACAAGACAGAGAACTTAGCTCTAACCGGTCTACTCCAACCTCTCCAAATTCCTACTCAGGTTTGGTCTGACATATCTATGGACTTTGTAGAAGGTCTTCCAATATCAAAAGGAAAGTCCACTATCTTAGTAGTTGTTGATAGACTATCTAAATATGCTCATTTTATTCCAATCTCTCACCCGTACACTGCTACTAGTGTCGCCCAAGTGTTTTTTGATCATGTGTTTAGGTTGCATGGAATGCCACAATCCATAGTTTGTGACAGGGACCCTACATTTACCAGTTTGTTTTGGAAGGAGTTGTTCAGATTGAATGGCACAGCCCTCAACTTCAGTTCATCATACCACCCACAAATGGATGGCCAAACTGAAGTTGTCAACTGCACTGTGGAAATGTACCTGAGGTGTTTCACAAGTTCCAAGCCAAAAGAATGGGTTCGTTGGGTTTCATGGGCAGAATTTTGTTACAACACAAGTCTCCACTCTTCTACAAAGAAAACACCTTTTGAGATTGTGTATGGTAGATCTCCCCCTACACTATTATCTTATGTCCCAGGAACCACTAAAGTAGAGGCGGTTGATCAGGAGTTAAGAGCAAGAGACCAAGTCATCGAAGAACTACGAGACCAACTGAAAGAGTCCCAGGTCTGTATGAAAAAGGTCTATGCTAAGCACCACACTGAAAGATCTTTTGAGGAAGGCGATTGGGTATACCTACAGCTTCAACCATATCGGCAAATGTCCCTATCTGTGCGAAGAAATCTCATATTATCACCAAGATACTACGGCCCATACAAGGTGTTACAAAAGGTTGGACCCGTTGCCTACAAGCTTGAGCTACCCCAAGAGTCTCGCATCCATCCAACTTTTCGCGTATCATACCTTAAGAAGAAACTTGGACAGGGAGTAGAAGTGCAAACTGAGTTGCCATCAACACAAAAGGAAGATGATTCTCTCATTCCAAGGCCACAAGTGGTATACAGAAGTTCTCATTCATTGGCAAGGGCTAGCACCAAGTGCAGCCACATGGGAAAATCTTGAATACTTGCGTCAGCAGTTTCCTACATTGACCCTTGAGGACAAGGGTGAATTTAAGGGGGTGGAATTGTTACAAGCATCTTTAGATAACCATGTTGCTAAGGATGAAGATTTGCATGGCCACGTTGTTGAGGATGAAGAC
>NW_022154708.1:120789-186665 GCF_001633185.2 Quercus lobata
TTTCATAAGCATCGATTGTGGGGCAACCAGCGATTATTTGGATGAAGGCACTGGTATATTTTACAAGTCAGATTCAGGTTTTGTAGATACTGGGACAAATAACGTCATATCCCCCGAGTACTACTCTTCAATGGTTTCTCCTAACTATGTACGGCAAATAAAAAATCTGAGAAGCTTCCCGCAAGGAACAAAAAATTGTTACACCTTGAAACCTGAACAAGGCAAAAACAGTAACTATCTTATCAGGGCTTCTTTTTTTATGGGAATTATGACAACAAGAATCAACCTCCAAAGTTTGACGTATACGTTGGGGTTAATTTTTGGACCACGGTGAGTTTTAGCGAGTCAGATCAGATTTATTTTACAAGGAAAAAACTTCCGGATGTCATTCATGTTCCCTTGTTTGATACAATATTTGTTTGTTTGATAAACACGGGGTCTTGAATACCGTTCATTTCCGCCTTGGAATTACACTATAGTACTACATTGGTCTTACAAATTGATATGTCACCAATTAGAAAGAAGCAATTCAAATTTTAATTATAAAATAATTGGAACTTATTAATTACATTCATTCTCACATCAGCTTATAAATTTTATGTTGTCATATATTTGACATTTTCCTTTTAAGTACTTGGAATTGCGTTTCTGCAAAATTTTAACATGACAAATGCTTTTGTCTGTCCTAGGTACGAGGACGATGTTTATGATCGCTTATGGCTTTCTCGAAGTACGTTGTTGTCAAACTGGGTTCCAATCAATACCTCCTCAGTTATTAACACTCAGGACAGCAATGATAGTTATCAACTACCAGAACAAGTGTTGAGAACTGCCGTTCAACCACCCAGTGGTCACAATGCCTTAACGTCAATGCAATTGAGTACTATAGTGTAATTTCTCTCCCGTATAAACCAACCGACCCAAAAGACGGTAAGTTCAAAGAAAAAGGTTCTAATTTGAGAAAGAAGGATAAATGGTTGTCACAAATTAGTTTTTATTTCCTTTCGTATTCTTTTATCTTGAATGATTATAACCTCGTAATATTTGTTGCAAACAATAGTTGCTGCTATCATGTACATCAAACAAACGTACACGATCTCTAGAGACGATTGGCAAGGCGACCCATGTGTTCCACATCAATATTCATGGAGTAATTTGACATGCAGTTCAGATGATACTCCTAGGATCATTTCACTGTGAGTGCACTTCCAAGCCATGTGAAACCAATACAAATTCCATCATTATATTTATTTTCTAAAGAAAACAAATTCCTAGAATATGGATCCATTATGATAGTCCTAGTCCAGCTACAATAGCTGGACTATACGACTATCATAAAAATAGCTGGAATTTTTAAAAATGCACCATTGAAGAATTATATAAGATGGAGTTGGTCAAACGAAATTGTAAATTCTGAAGGTTGGCTTTAATTTAATAGATGAATGCCTCAACATATATGCCCAAATGTTTACTTGTACGTACATATCTTTTTATAAATTTCAGAAATTTAAGGGGGAACAAGCTCTTATGTAAGTCTAAGAGGGAAAGAGAGAGGGAGAGAGAATATGAAAATACTCTCTGGCAATGACACCAACTCTTTAATTCATCTTTGATAAATTACAAGCAGGTACTTGAGCTCAAGCAAATTGACAGGGAAGATAGCGACATCAATCTCCGACCTCACAGCACTACAATACTTGTAAGTAATAACTAAAATCGGATTTAATTTGTTTTGGCATTCAGTTATGCTGTGAGTCCACATGTGGAAAAATGATAACTTGAGTTTTTGGGTCGGAGTGTATCTCAAGGTTCTTGACATCTATATGAATAGACTCTAGGTAAATTCTCCATGCATCTACGTACAGTTTGAAAGATAGTAATTCCACAACTTTAAATGGAGCATTTAAAAAAAAAATATCTACCAAATAATTTTTACTAATTAATTAATTATTTATACTTTTTTTTATTCACGTACATTCATTTTTTTTTATCTCTAAAATGCAAAATTATTAATTATATTTTTGTATTTAGCCTGTGCATGTTTCCTTTTTAATTGAGAGTATGACAAATCCACTTATTTGAGGAAATTGAATTTTGCAAAAATATGAGATTAATAAATTAAACTTTAAAGTGTAAAACAATAAAATTTAATTTCGCAAAATCACTATCGTACATCAAGGTTTTCAAACCCAGACCGTTCATTGAACCGTAAAAGGGAGAGGTTCAAGGTTTTTGAGATCGAACTGAGGTTGAATCGAGATCGAACTGAGATGATGTCATAATTAATTTAATAATTAATTAAAACCTAAATATAGATATTAAATTTATAAAACTAGTAAAATTGACAATATATCTATATATATGAGGGAAATTTAATGATCTTTAAGCATATATTTAATAATTAAATAAGAAGATTAATAAAATAAAATAATAACCATGAAAACATTAAAATTTATGATTAATTTTTGAAGTAAAGTTGAATATCTTTGAAGGATTTTAATTATAATTTTTTTTATTCCTTGTAAGAGATGGATAATTTAATTACGTAGAATAAAATTGTATTAAGTTGTTTTTTTATGAAAAAAAAAAAAAAATACTAAGGGGGTGGACCGCACAGTTCTCACCGATTCGTGCAGTCCAACCCTGGTTTTAACGGTTCACAGAATTAATAAAAAATCTGGTTCTTTATGCTTAAAAAACCAGTTTTCATCCCGGTTCCTGGTTTTCACAGTCTGACCTTCCGGTCTAGTCCAGTTCTGAAAACTATGTCATACATAACTTCACATAACATCCAATAGGATCAAATTAACCAAGTAAAGTCAAATTACATAATTTGATAAATTAATACTAATCAAACTAAAAGTAATTTCATACAAAGAATTAAATAGTATGCTTCAAGTGTAAAATTTAGCACAAAAAAAAAGAGATGAAAATTTATTGTTATTATTTTTCAAGTTGAATTTAATTCACCTTGGGTAATTAGGTGGTGTATGGTGAAGAAAAGTTCAAATTTAATTCCTAATTTTAAATTTGATGTTAAAAGAGAGAGAGAGAGCGAGAGAGAGAGAGAGAGAGATTGTTTTGATGAGTGGTCACTTGGTAGAATGAGTTTAATTATCTACTATTTGCAAGATTGGCTTACAAAAATTGAAACCACAAATTGTTAGCTGAAATTGATTGTCAATTATGATTTGGGACTCAAAATTTTGATTTTTTTGGCCACATAGAGTTTCAATTTGGTTGAATTTCTATCACTACAACAAATAAGATTTATGCTGACGAAATGTTTTGTAGCTAGAGCTCTTAGTTTTGTCATCAATTGCCAAAGGCCTCGTAGCTGAATTGACATCTTTCCATGTACAAATTGCTTGAAGGTTTAGAGGAGAAAGGGTTTGAGCTATGAGATTAATAGTATATTATAATTATTTTTCAAAAAAAAAAAAATAGTTTGGTGACTGTGGGAGCATTTTTTGCTCTAAGGAAACTCATGTTTATCCTTAGGCAATTTTTTGCTTGTCCCACATTGAAAAGATGACCTTTTTTGCTTGTCCCACATTGAAAAGATGACCTTCCCCTTTCTAGCTTATAAGGGATGAGCTAATTAGAAAGAGTACCACTAGTATGGTTACTAGTGGTACTCTTTCTAATTAGCTCATCCCTTATAAGCTAGAAAGGGGAAGGTCATCTTTTCAATGTGGGACAAGCAAAAAATTGCCTAAGGATAAACATGAGTTTCCTTAGAGCAAAAAATGCTCCCACAGTCACCAATTACATTAGGTAACAAACAATTCCGTCGCCTATTTTGTCACCTACTATTTGTCCTCTATTGACATATATAATATTAGGGGCTTTGTTGGGGATGGGGAAGAAAAAGAATAGTGATTGTTATAGGAGCTTTTAAATGTGAGTCATTGGCAATGGTCTAAGTGTGCATTTGGGAAGCGCGTTTTGCATTTTCAACTTTTTTTTTTCAAGTTGTGATTGTTGACTTTGGGGTGTGAACAGTGTACACTAGTGGGTCCCGTGCACTATTCACAGGACCCACAAACCTCACTTTTCAGTAGCTTTTTCATTAAAAATGGATCTTACAGTACTATTCATACATTTAAAAATTATTTTGCTATAATGTTTTTCAGTTTTCAATTTTCAGCTATATCCAAACGAATCCTAAGTGGCCCATGCCTAAAGTCTGCCTTAATTGTCAAGGACAAAGTATTGATTTTTATATGCAAGTCCATTAATCCAATGTATGGTTGTTGAGGACAAAGCTTTAAGCTTTATAAGCAAGTCCTATAAGTGAGCTAGTGATTCTTCGGTACTCATTGAATACAACAACGCGGTATTCCTATTTTCTTACATAATATTGAGTCATATAATTAATTAGCTTAATACAAGAATTTGTTACTTGTGTGTTATGATAATATTATGTTGTTGTATGTCCTCTAGAAATATTTAATAATTATCTTCAAATGAAATAATTTACCTTCGTATCGAACGACATTTTTGCCCAATATTATTGTTAAATATTAACTTTACCCCCCCCCCCCCCTCTTCCCCCAAAACATATTTCAGGGATTTATCATACAATAACCTGACTGGAAACGTACCAGAATTTTTAGCACAACTGCCAAATTTGAAGATCCTGTAAGTTATTGAGTTTATTATTAATTATAAACCTAAATTTATGGGTTAGGAAATGACTTATTTTATTTTACACCATATTTGAAGTAATTTAAGAGGGAATAATCTGAAAGGTTCGGTGCCAGAGGCTCTTATACAGAAATCTAGGGATGGATCATTAGTCTTGAGGTTAGTTTTTATTGAATTATTACATTTTTCTATGCTTAGTTGTTCTGACTTCTAAACATGCCAAAAGACTACCAAAACTTTATGCTCATTTGTTCATCTGTTTTGTAAATCTGATTCCTTTTGTATTTGCAAAGGTAATTATGTATATCAGCATCATTTACAAAATTTACTTACCATATCATATTACCTATATGCAAGTCTTGGCGAAAATCAAGATCTTTTTCTCTCAGTTCCATATAAGAAAAAGAAGAAAAAGGAGCTTAATGTTGTACTTGTTGCAACATCCATAATAATCCTCATCATTCTGTTCATTTTTTGTGCTCTGGCTATCCACAAAAGGAGAAGAAGAGGTATGTATTTCTTTATTATCTGGTTCTATAATTGTTATTACAATCCATAGTGGGTTGTCATGCCTCTTAACCAGTTCAAACACCAGAGTTAGTGAAGTATTAATATGTCTAACCTGTACATCTAGCTATGTTCTAAAGAAGAGGACAGAGGACAGAAAAAAAAAAAAAAAAAAAAAAAAAAAAAAAAAAAAAAAAGGAGTCTAATGGACCTATAGTCGTTTTGTATAAGCCACGTCTTAAAACGTGGCTATAGAAAAAACGGCTATAGACCAAATGATCTATAGGCATGTTTTTAGGAGCTATAGGCGTGTTTTAAAAATGCGGCTATAGGACACATTCTTTGTAGTGTCTCCTGATTCAAGTGAAACATTTCATAACATATTTAAAGCATATTAAATGATTAATTTGTAAATTTTTCATTATAACCATGAAATCTTGAAATTTAAAGAACCAAACCAAATACGTCTTCAACAATAACAATGATCGAAATCTCCCATAAAGAAGAGTGTTCCATTTATATGAAGAGACTACTCTACAGAGTCCAAATTCTCAAGGACATTTCTTACGTCATTATTCCAAAATTAACTTGTAATCTAAAAGTTTTTATTTTTTAGGGAAAATATTGGGGTGAGGCAACTCTATAAGAATGATAGTGTGAATTTGATTAATGGATAAATGTGTTGTGTGAGTGCGTGATGAATCAAGACATTGAATATTTACTAGGTTAAATATATTGGGCTATATAAGTGAATACAAGAATTCCAATTGTACTTGGTTCCAACCTACTTTCACGTGGTTAGATTTTCTAAAAGAAGCTTGATTTTAGGGTGACGTTGGATTTTGTTCACTATGCAGTTTTTCTAGCAATGAAGAAGTTGTTTGGGGATAGACTGGGGTTTCTAGAGTTACGGGAGGTGGGAGTGGCATTAGAGTTTAGTATTTGAGGTGCACATATTTCCTTTCTCAATTTGCTTAATTCTAATTAGGGGATTGCAGATTGAGGAAATACATTTTTCCTTTCTCAATTTTCTTAATTCTATTTTTATATTTTTGGGGTGTGACATGTAATCCTTCACTACAGAAACGGCTAAAGAATCCAATATCAAATCAAAGAATCGACAATATAGCTACCCCGAGGTTGTGGAAATAACTAATAGCTTTCAAACCATTGTCGGAGAAGGAGGATTTGGAAAAGTTTATCTGGGCATTCTAAAAGATGAAACTAAGGTCGCTATTAAGTTGCTGTCTCCATCATCAAAGCAAGGCTATAAAGAATTTCAAGCAGAGGTTAGATACATGAGTGCTATATTTTCTTCAATTATTTGAAATGAATAATGCTACATTGCTTCAATAATAAAATATTTTACAACATTTTTACAAATTTTTACAAATTTTTAATATGACAAATTCAAATTCTTATTGGTTCTGATCTGATCCATTAATACAGGCACAACTCTTAATGATAGCTCATCATAGAAACTTGGTCTCTCTCATTGGGTACTGTGATGAAGGTGAATACAAGGCACTTATTTATGAGTACATGGCTAATGGAAACCTACAACAGCATTTATCAAGTATATTAGTATATACATGATAATGTTTATGGTGATTCATTTATGATTGAACAAAAGTATGATAAGTGAAGGGGAAGGCTTTGATACAATTAATTTTCATATATAATTGCAGTTCGTTGGTTCTGTAAAAAATAAATTAAAATTATATTGACTTTTGTTAAGTATCTTACGAACACAATATAAAACATATTTAATACTGTGGGGCCCAATAATTTATGGGCCAGGCCCATTTACTCGTGGGGAATCCAAAGGCCCAAGCCGAGGAGGGCCATGGCCCAAACTCAATAATATAAAGTACAAGATAGCCTTGGGATACAGCCAAGCACAGTTCAATCCTCGGCAGACCCAAAATCCCACCGGAAAGAGGGGCAAAAACGGTGTAGGACTAAGCTTGAAAGAAAATCTAAAAATATCCAGGGAAAGCTGCCTTTACTGCCATTCAATACTCTGCACCTGACAGAGCCGTATTCTTCGGCTTTTACAACCACCCCCAACGACTTTGGGTATGGGCTGATGGGACAAGTATCAGTCTTGGAAAGGTTGACCCTACACGTGGACGAAGGACAGCAAACGCAGGCTAGTATAAAAGGAAAAGTAAGTAATCTAGAGAAGGGCTGGGAAAATGGCCAAAAACCAGAGCCTCCCAGCCCACCTCCAGGAGGAAGACTCCAGGGGTGAAGACAACTTAACCATGCATGAACACCACGAAAAACCCACCGCCTGGTGACCAAGGCCTAGCCTTTCATACCCACGCTCTACAAATGATATTGTTTGGGCCATTTTACGTGCGGACCCACACTGTTATGGTTCGTTACGAATCGTGTCCTCACAATTGGCGCCGTCTGTGGGGAAGGCTTGTGTGTTGGCATAGGCAGTGGGTCGAGAGAGTTCCTTTGTCATTTCTAACCGTTGGTTATAGAGTTCTAGTGTAAAGTTCCGCTAGGGGCTATGATTCTTGACTAGGGGCTACGTTTGCTAGTGTCAATCGCTTAGACGGCTCTAGGGGCTTGGCCGAGGAGCTAATTCCCCTAAAGCCAAGGTCCCACGCCAAAAATTGAGTTGTGGACAGAACCAAGGCATTGCATGATCCTCGGACTCAAACCTATGGGGAAACCAACTACTTGGATGAGAAAACTGAGTTTTGGACAGAACCAAGGCATTGCATGGTCCTCGGACTCAAGCCTATGGGGAAACCAACTACTTGGATGAGAAAACTGGGTTTTGGACAGAACCAAGGCATTGCATGGTCCTCGGACTCAAGCCTATGGGGAAACGAACAACTTGGATGAGAAAACTGGGTTTTGGACAGAACCAAGGTATTGCATGGTCCTCGGACTCAAGCCTATGGGGAAACCAACTACTTGGATGAGAAAACTGAGTTTTGGACAGAACCAAGGCATTACATGGTCCTCGGATTCAAGCCTATGGGGAAACCAACTACTTGGATGAGAAAACTGAGTTTTGGACAGAACCAAGGCATTGCATGGTCCTCGGACTCAAGCCTATGGGGAAACCAAATACTTGGATTAGAAAACTGAGTTTTGGACAAAATCAAGGCATTGCATGGTCCTCAGACTCAAGCCTATGGGGAAACCAACTACTTGGATGAGAAAACTGGGTTTTGGACAGAACCAAGGCATTGCATGGTCCTCGGACTCAAACCTACGGGGAAACCAACTACTTGGATGAGAAAACTGAGTTTTGGACAGAACCAAGGCATTGCATGGTCCTCGGACTCAAGCCTATGGGGAAACCAACTACTTGGATGAGAAAACTGGGTTTTGGACAGAACCAAGGCATTGCATGGTCCTCGGACTCAAGCCTATGGGGAAACGAACAACTTGGATGAGAAAACTGGGTTTTGGACAGAACCAAGGCATTGCATGGTCTCGGACTCAAGCCTATGGGGAAACCAACTACTTGGATGAGAAAACTGAGTTTTGGACAGAACCAAGGCATTACATGGTCCTCGAATTCAAGCCTATGGGGAAACCAACTACTTGGATAAGAAAACTGAGTTTTGGACAGAACCAAGGCATTGCATGGTCCTCGGACTCAAGCCTATGGGGAAACCAACTACTTGGATGAGAAAACTGAGTTTTGGACAGAACCAAGGCATTGCATGGTCCTCAGACTCAAGCCTATGGGGAAACCAACTACTTGGATGAGAAAACTGAGTTTTGGATAGAACCAAGGCATTGCATGTCCTCGGACTCAAGCCTATGGGGAAACCAACTACTTGGATGAGAAAACTGGGTTTTGGACAGAACCAAGGCATTGCATGGTCCTCGGACTCAAGCCTATGGGGAAACCAACTACTTGGATGAGAAAACTGAGTTTTGGACAGAACCAAGGCATTGCATGGTCCTCGGACTCAAGCCTATGGGGAAACCAACTACTTGGATGAGAAAACTGGGTTTTGGACAGAACCAAGGCATTGCATGGTCCTCGGACTCAAGCCTATGGAGAAAACTGGGTTTTGGACAAAACTAAGGCATTGCATTGTCCTCGGACTCAAGCCTATGGGGAAACCAACTACTTGGATGAGAAAACTGAGTTTTGGACAGAACCAAGGTATTGTATGGTCCTCGAACACAAACCTATTGGGAAACCAACTACTTAGATGAGAAAAAGATTGAGTTTCGTAAGGTTGGCTACTTAATAAAAATTCTAAGTTACTCAATCCTCGGCTCTAATACTGTAAAAGGTTAATGCCAATAAGAGTGTTAAGAAGATGGTGAAACGCCCCACTATTCAATAGCCTAGGGGGGCTGTTCATTTTGCGGGTGATTTGTCTTCGGATGGTTATTTCCAACACCGCATCGAGCATTCAGTTATCATCTCGGCTAGTTTTGGGGTAAGTATCGTTTTTCACAAGTTGGCATTGTTGTGCCAAATTGCTCTATTAAAGTTATGGCGATATCTTTTTCTTAGCAAGTATTTTGGCCCTAGGTGTCATTGGTTCAAATGCTATATTATTGTGCCAAACAGCACTCGCAAATTCATAATAGTGCCCTTCTCTTTGATAAGGGGTTAGGGCCCCAAGTATTGTACTCTAAGGTCGACGGTATTGTGCCAGGCCGACTCAGTAAGCTCATCATCATGTCCTTTCTTTTCCTGCCTAATGGAAGTTTCAGCCCTAAGTATCATTTGTTCGATTCAGTATTATTAAGCTGGATTATTTTTATAAACACAGAGCAAGATCTTTTTATTAACTGGGACTTTGGTCCTAGA
Organism: Quercus lobata; assembly: GCF_001633185.2. NCBI lineage: Eukaryota > Viridiplantae > Streptophyta > Magnoliopsida > Fagales > Fagaceae > Quercus > Quercus lobata. The sequence goes on from NW_022154708.1 coordinate 130,757, forward strand.
CGTCGGTCACGGTTTAAAAATAAAAAGAATTCACAAGATTGCATGTCTATGCATTGCGTTATCATTTCGGAAATATAGAGATAGAACATGTGAAGTAAAGTGATAACAATTTTTATTAATATAGAGATGTATTACAACGTACAAAGAGGGGCTTAAACAAGCCTATACAAAAGGTGGATTGCCGAAACAATAAAAAAAAAAACAGCAATACAGATAAGTAAATAGTCAGATGTCTTTTTAAATTCGTCTCCGAAGTCCTTCCAAACTCTGTCTCAGTAGCGCCCATATTGAGAGAAGGACCTTCTTCAGAAGAAGATGGAGGAGATGAAGGAAGAAGATGGAGGAGTTGAATGAAGAAGATGGAGGAGATGAATGAAAAGAAGGAGGAGAAGAAGAGAGAAGAGATGAAAAGAAAGAAAGAGGAGCAAAAGAGGGAGAAGGAAAAGCACCAGGATGGATCTGGTGGTAGAAAGAAGAAGAAAGAGAGGCAAAAGGAGGCACTAGTGAACAAAGAGAGGAAGAAGCAGGGGCATTTAGTCCCTGCCTCAGTCCTGACTCCTAACACACTAGTGCCATGTTAGATATGCTCATGAGAGAGCGGTTGGTACTGATAATGGGTGTCCTCGGCTCAGTCACGCCGAAAGTTTGACGTGACGAGCCCCTGCTTCGGATTTCGGCTGAAAGGAAAGTGAGACAAATCTTGAGTCTCCGCCATCCTTGTCCTGACCGAGCCATTTCGAGCTTTATTAGAACATAGTGTTTTTGGGAGGGGTATGGTTCCTTCATTGCTTATTACTATGGTGAACGTATCACAACTTAAGGTATAACCAGAGGGTAAAAACAAACTCTGGGAGGAGTCTAAGAGTTTCAGATTTTGGGGGGATTAAAGGGGTTCATGTATGAGAGAAACAACTCTCGCCTTTTCTTTTTATATGAGGGGCTAAGTGGAAGGTACTTAATATGCTCAGATCTCCAAGGAAATCTGCAAATAAGAATATGCCCGTTCCGCTTCCCCACACCATCAATAACCATTAAATCTGAAAGGTCTCGTAAAGGGGAACTATTAAAGACACGCTTTGGATAGCCAAACGGCATGAGTGCGTCGTGAATAAATTAGGAAGAACATCTCGTAGACCGGTACATTTCCTGGGCAGGTGGAGAACCACCAACATCAATGAAAGGCTGAATTAAATGAGCCATAATAAAGGCTCGGTATTACCAAAACCCCCCTTTCCAACCAAGAGGTCGGATAGCAGGGTTTTGAGGGGCTATTGTGGGGCCCAATAATTTATGGGCCAGACCCATTTACTCGTGGGGAATCCAAAGGCCCAAGCCGAGGAGGGCCATGGCCCAAACTTAATAATATAAAGCACAAGATAGCCTTGGGATATAGCCGAGGACAGTTCAGTCCTCGGCAGACCCAAAATCCCACCGGAAAGAGGGGCAAAAACGGTATAGGACTAAGCTTGAAAGAAAATCTAAAAATATCCAGGGAAAGCTGCCCTTACTGCCATTCAATACTCTGCACCTAACAGAGCCGTATTCTTCGGCTTTTACAACCACCCCCAACGACTTTGGGTATGGGCTGATGGGACAAGTATCAGTCTTGGAAAGGTTGACCCTACACGTGGACGAAGGACAGCAAACGCAGGCTAGTATAAAAGGAAAAGTAAGTAATCTAGAGAAGGGTTGGGAAAATGGCCAAAAACCAGAGCCTCCCAGCCCACCTCCAAGAGGAAGACTCCAGGGGTGAAGACAACTTAACCATGCATGAACACCACGAAAAACCCACCGCCTGGTGACAAAGGCCTAGCCTTTCATACCCACGCTCTACAAATGATATTGTTTAGGCCATTTTACGTGTGGACCCACACTGTTACGGTTCGTTACGAATCGTGTCCTCACAAGTACTAACATAATAGATCAATAAAATAAAAAATAAAATTTTCAATTATATTTTTACTCAATCGTTTATGATCTTTTAAAATGGTATTATTTGACATTTTCTTATATCCCAAAATTATTTATGATTATTCTATAATAAATTTCAGCGATTTGCTTTTAAATATACAAATCAAAGAGTCTGTTATAAAATTATATGGCCGAATTCCTCATTTCTTAAATTCTTAATTAGTTGATGTAGCCCTTCAAAAAAAAAAAAAAAAAAAAAATTAGTTGCTGTAGAAACTAAAATTATAAGTATATATACCACCACCCTATTAACAAGTTGAACCGCTATAGATTTCTGGTTTTTCGAGCCACAGGCATAATCAATATATATATAGGGATAATTACAGTAAACCCACCTGAGGTTAGGCCCGAAAATACTATGCCTACCCGTGGTTCAAAACTTATTACTTTGCCCACCTGAGGTGCCTTCCGTTAGGGCTCTGTTACCCACCTCTCCGTTTGCCGTTAGAAAAACACATTTTTAAAGAAAAATAAACATAACAAAGATCAAAAAGTTAAGACTTTTTATTCCTTAAGAACTTCTTTGCAAACAAAACACAGGAATAGCACAGATCAAATGCTACTCCTGATTAAAAGTGATATCATTGAGCATTTGTTTTTTTATTTTTGTTTTTTTTTATAGATCTCTCCAACTTTTATTCAAACCAAACCAAACCCAAAAAAAAAAAAAAAAATTCCAAATCCCAGAAAACACAAGCCACAAATCCAGAAAAAAAATCACATCTCGCCGGCGCGATCTCGCCTAACGTCGCGATCTCGCGACGGCGCAATCTTGCCGGCGCGATCTCGCCTTCGCGAGATCGCGCCGGCGAGATCGCGACGTTTTTCTGGGATTTGGAATTTTTTATTTTTTTTTGGGTTTGGTTTGGATTGAATAAAAGTTGGAGAGATCTATAAAAAAAAAACAAAAATAAAAAAACAAATGCTCAATGATATCACTTTTAATCAGGAATAGCATTTGATCTGTGCTATTCCTGTGTTTTGTTCCCAAAGAAGTTCTTAAGGAATAAAAAGTCATAACTTTTTGATCTTTGTTATGTTTGTTTTTCTTTAAAAATGTGTTTTTCTAACGGCAAACGGAGAGGTGGGTAACAGAGCTCTAACGGAAGGCACCTCAGGTGGGCAAAGTGATAAGTTTTGAACCACGGGTAGGCATAGTGTTTTCGGGCCTAACCTCAGGTGGGTTTACTGTAATTATCCCATATATATATATTGGAGTTTTATTTTTATTTTTATTATTATTATTATTTTAAGCTTCAATGCCAAACTAAGCCTATGCTCGTAATGATAAGTTCTATTTTTCAATAGTAGTTTTCATGATATGTGAAATATTGTAAATAAACTTGTTTACCAACAAAAATAAATATTTTATTATTTTTCTATGTTGTATGCCTTTGAAAAATGATATCATAGTGGTATGTAAAGAACATCTAATCCATCATTTTTTAGTTTTTTTTGATAAGCAGTTTCTCAACAACTTTATTAAGAAAGTTAAAATAAATTTCTATATGAATCTGAAAAGTATAATTTTTTACATTCTTGTCATCTAGATCTTCAAGAGTGAACATATTATACTTATTAATTCCAAATTGCTTATTAAAAAATATAAAAATAAAGTTGGGTTATACATATTGTGGCCGCACTAAGTGGTTCAATATAAGTATTATAAGTTGTATGACATAATTTTATTATATGATTCATTATAAGTATATTGAAATTATTAACATAGTTTTGCCAAGGTTTTTGAAAAAGTAAAATACCTTTATAATTAAATCCCAATTATTAAAATTTTTAGAAAATTTAAATGAAATTTCACAATTTATTTTAAATTATTTTACAATATATTTTTATTGATTAAAAATCCGAGGAACTAAAAAGGGATTGGGCTTGGATCATGGCCCAAGACAATTTATTTGTAGATGTGAGTTTCGTGGCCAACTATTGAACTTTTAACAATAATTCTTATCTAAGGATTCACATAAAACAAATGATTGGGTGAAAATTGAAAATGAAATGAATTTCTCTTTATTTCTTCTTCCTCAGAGCAATCGAGGAGCCTTTATACTTAGTAAAAAACAGGACTAAGCTCAAGTAAATTCTGTTCTCTCCTTTTTCTTTCTCTCTTTCTTTGGACCCAATCCCTATACATGGAGGATCTCTTTCCTTTTATAGTCTCATTGCTCCGATCCTAGCCTTCCACCTAGATGATGGATGATCTTTCTCTTGGATACTTGTCTCATCCTACTCTTTCCCTTCTTTTGAGGTGGTGTTGGGTAGATAACAGGCTATGAGATACTGTTCAGGTGTCATTTAGCCATTAATGCAACACGCCCAGTTGGTGTAGTGTATTTAATGCGAAGGTAACAGTAGCTTTTCTAGGAAGTTTCCCCTTCTTCTTATCCAAGCTAGCTACTGCTACTTTCCTCAAATCAAGATCCTCAACTTTGTCTAATCACTTCCCAATTTCTTCAGATTGTCTCTTTCTGAGCTCCTTCCTCATACTAGTTGCTTCTTTGGTCAGCTCTCCCATTCGATCTACCTAAGCTTGCTTGAGTTTAATGAATCAGTAGTTGGGTCTTACTGTTTCTCAGCCCAAGCCCAATGCGATCAAGCTTTTTGGCCTCCCACAATAATATTGTATTTGTTTTTGATAGTATATCATGCTTATAAAATGTGTATTTGTCATGCAAATTAGAAAATTTTTTGTTGTTTTTATTTCTACTATACATCTTAGAGTGATGCTAATGATTATGATACTACACATTTTACTACAAAAATTTTACAAATTGATATATCGCCAATTACCCAAAAAAAAAGTGAGTTAAACATATATTTATTATGTTTTAGACACCAAATACATTCATTGTTACATCAGTTTAAAAAGGTTATATAATAAAATTTATACTATGTTTAACATTTTTCTATATTTTATAACTCTTTCAATTATGTTATATACACACACACACTTACATGTCAATATTTTAGCCTATTTATTTTCTAGTATGACTGCAAAACCAAGCTATCTTAAAAAAAAAAAAAAAAAAAAAAAAAAAAAAAAAAACCAACTGAAACCAATTAATCAATTCATTTTGGTTGTAGTTACTAATATGAATGTCTTGACTTGGAATCAGAGGCTTCATATTGCAATGGATGCAGCACATGGTTTGGAAAAGATCAATCAAATGATTATTTCTCTCTCTCTCTAATATCTATCTTTTTGTTTGCACTAATAAGTTAATAAATGCTTATTGTTGGACTTCTAGGGTTGGAGTACCTACATAATGGTTGCAAGCCAACAATAATACATAGAGATTTAAAGACCTCCAACATCTTATTAAATGAAAAGATGCAAGCAAAGATTGCTGATTTTGGGTTGTCGAGGGCTTTTGCAACTGAAGATGACACTCATGTGTCAAGTCGTCTTGCTGGTACACTTGGATATCTTAATCCTGAGTAAGTGTCAAGACTTAATGAATTCCTTATACTTTTTTGCTACATAGGGAATATATGATAGTTTTGTGTACATAAATTCAAATAGTATTACTTAACCTACCATGAATGTTTAAATTTTCCACTACTTAAATATCCACATTTTTCATAAAAGTAACATTGCAAGAAAAATATATTTATTACAACGAAAAAAATCATTACAATAACATCAAAATCATTACAATAGTTGATGTGAAGTGCTGCAATAAAATTTAATATAATAGGTTAGGGCTTTTGTAGCTGAAAATGACTCTCATATGTCAATTTGTTCTATTGGTACACTTGGATATCTTGATCCTGAGTAAGTGTCAAGACTTAATGAAATCCTTATACTTTTTAGCTATAGATGGAATATATGATAGTTTTGTGTACATAAATTCAAATAGTATTGCTTAACCTACCATGAATGTTTAAATTTTCCACTACTTAAATATCCCAATTTTTCATAAAAGGAACATTACAAGAAAAATATGTTTATTACGAAGAAAAAATCATTACAGTAGTTGATGCGAAGTGTTGCAATAAAATTTAAGATAATAAGTTTGGACAACAAAAAATTTTGTTGCAATAAACTAAATATTTTAATAACAATTTTAAGAATGATATATATGTTATTACAATAAATAATTTACTATTTCGAATATCTTGTAGCAATAGGCTATTACTTCTGAATCTTATTGCAATAGATTCTAAATAATAGACAAAAATAATTTGAGTTAAATTATTGCAATGATATATTAGATGTAATAAATTTTTGTTTCAGATTTGTCATTGCAATAATTTGTAAAATAATTGATATCAAGTTATCTCGCTTCATGTTTGTCATTGAAAAAGATTGCAAAATAATTGGTATTGCAATGATTTTTTTTTTTTCTTTTTAAGTTATTGCAATAAATTTTCCTAATGCTGTAAAATATTAAAGTTTCAATTGCAACTAATAATTATAAGTTATTGCAATAATTTATCACTTTTAAGTTGCAAGGAATTTTAACTTGTATATGTGATATTGTATCTAATTTTGTTGTATTGGCACCTGGTGTAATAGATTTCTTTTGGTGTAGTAGAAATATATCGATTATTGAGTATCCTTAAGTCTTAATTGATCTGGCAATTTTCGTGATATTATGTGCATTATTACAAGAAATTATTCTATTTGAATTCCAACTCACACCTCACTTCACTAGTTGGAGTTGTTTTTTATTTTTTTTATAATTTACACTAAAATGCAAAACTCACTCTTTAAGTTTCACCAAAATTTATTTCAAACCTCTAACTTTATTTTTGTTCATTTCAATCTTGTAACTTTCAAGTTTATTCAATTAAGACTTTTCCATTAACTTTTGTTATATGTTATGGTTAATCTTACAATTTTTTAAATTTTTCTTCAAATTTTTTAAATTAATAAAAATTCAATAAATGATTGACAATATATATTTTCCATATTTTTTAATAAAAATTTTAACAAAAGTTTGCAAAAATGCCTTAATTGAATAAATCTGAAACTTAGATAGAGAACAAAAATGAACGAAAACAAAGTTAGAGGGTTAAAATGAATTTTGAAGAAACTTAGAGGATAAGTTTTGCTTTTTAGCCTATAATTTAATAGTAATTACAATAGAGAAGGGGGATTGAACATTGGACATCTTCATTAAAAATGCCATGAAGTTCCAATTAAACTACAAGGCTCTTGGCCTAAACAGGGTTGTTTAAAGGTTTGCTTGCCAACAACTATTACATACGTAACGTAAAATTCAACAATATTAGTCATTCAACTATATAATGTAGCTAGTTGACTAGATCTAAGAGAATGATAAAAATATCTACATAGTTTTGGGATTGTTAAAAAATTCTAATGACTTGTGTTTTACATACAGATTTCAAAAATCTGGAAATTTTAACAAGAAAACTGATATTTATAGCTACGGTATTGTTCTAATTGAGCTAATCACTGGCCGCCCGGCAATAATAAGAGGAACTGAAGAAAACACACACATAGTTGACTGGGTTCATCCTATGATTGAAAGTGGAGATATTCGGAACATTATTGATCCAAGGTTACATGGACAATTTGATATCAATTCTGCCTGGAAAGCTGTGGAGATAGCCATGTCATGCATAGCACCAGGGACAATCCAAAGGTCGGATATGAGTGAAGTATGTGCAGAGTTAAAGGAATGTTTGGCTCTAGAGATGGCTCATGGAAGAAGCCAAAGGATGGTGACTGGGGGCAATAAGACAATTTCAAACAATCAACTCATAACGACCTCTTTAGAGCTTGAATCAGATATTGCTGCCCTTGCTAGGTAGTTGTTAAAGAATTTTCTGTTTGTTTGTGGTAAATACTTCCTTCTATGCATTATGTTCTATCTTCTATGTCAAATATGCAGTATTAATTACATTCGTATTTCAAAAACTTCTTATATACTTATTTCATGATTGGATCTGTTCTTCAATTAATTATGAGGGGGACGTTCTTCTATAGCTTATAATACACAATTTTTATTGTGAATGAATTTCATTTTTATGATGGATTGATGGGTGAGTACCATGAAATATGTATGCAAAATGCATTAGGGTACGTGACTATTAGTCAGGCTCTATTTGTTCCAATTTTGAAAATTTGGATTTAGACCCAAAATGATTAAGCAGTGACTAAATAATGTAACACATTGTTTACACAAATGGATAGTCCAAACCACAATTTTCAATTATCAAATCTAAAAAAATAATAATAATAAAAGCTATAATCACTCAGAGAAGAAACAATTATAATCACTTATATTTACAAAACATGTTTGCAGTCCTAAACTCTCTATTTAAGCTCAATAAATGGACTTCTCTTACCAACCCAATGACAGTGACTTGAGAACAAGCGGATTCTTGTACATGAACTTTCTCCCTGAACAAAGCTCATTCACAATGATCCTAGAACTTTGACACACCAAATAACTCTCCAGAGGTTTTCTATCAATGGACTTTCTAACAGAGGTTTAGAGTTTGTACAGTTTGGATGAACAATGTTTTAATATCAGCTCAAGGCGAGAAATTCTCAGAAGAATTCTAAAAAAGATCTCACAAGGAGAAACACTCAAGGGATTTGGCTACTAGATCTACTCCTGCATTCGGCCTCTTGCCGTCGCTCTGTAGCAAGCATTTGTTCTCTATAGAGAACAGTATGTTGAAATTGAATAGCCATAGCTATTCAACAAATTGGTTTAGTATTCATGTGATTTCAGTCAAGCAAATTGAGGTTCAATCCGTTGAAATTTCAGAGACCACAAAGTTGTGCCAACTTCAAATGGACACATCTCACTCATTTCAATTAATTACATATTGGATTTAAATTTCTATATATTTTGAAAGCCCAAATATATGTTTTCTGACAAAACAAGTTCATTTATAAATTTAATATGGTGTAAAAGATATGAACAAAAGATTATTAACTCATAATCTTTGAGTTAACTCGTAACCTTGTCCCCTTTTAGTAGCTTCTTACTCAATTCAGACACAATATTTTTAATATAGCCTAATTTTGACAAATTTTGGTACTAGAATTTGCCTATAAACCTTACCCATCCAAGGCCATTTTCAAACAAAGTATCCTCTAGTTTTAATGTATCAGTTGTATCACCTCATTAAGAAATGGCCATTACGACATGAATTAGGTCAAACCACAGCCATCTACAGTTGGTGAGTCGGCGGGCTAGGCATTTCATACTGGTATGTGTGGGCATCATAAGATTTATTTATTTATTTATTTTTTTTTTCAATCCACAAGGCAGAACATAAGCCCAATCTGATTGTTTTATTAATTAAAAGTGAATTAAATAAACTTTTGGCCCGCACTTTTTTCTTACTAACATTTCTCCACCACCAATTTTTTTTTTAAAAACAATAAATTCATTAGTACAATATTGACAATTAAAATAGAGCCCAAAATTCAAATTGAGATAACAAAAAAACTATAATAATAATAACCTGAATTTCCTTAAAAGCCTTTTTAACTTGGTGAGTTGATGGTACTTCCTTCTGTTATTTTTGTTTTTTTTTTTTGGATGAGTGAATTTGACTGAGACGAGAATTTGCAAGTTTGTTTGGTGACACGTTATCAAACCGTACTTTTTTTCAAGTATTACCTTTTTAAATTTCGATTTTGTTTTCCTAAGTACAACTTTTTAAACAATCCCATATTTAAAAATCTAAAAAATAACTTGTACTATACAAACCCTATATGTGTTCAACACTTTTGACTTTTGAGTAATACAACTTCTACATAAAGTCATAGGTATACAATTCAAGGCAGGCCTCTTTCTCTGTCAGTTTTTTAAATTTTTTTCCAATCTTTTATCTATATTTGTCACACTATTTTTTTATATGTGAAGCTTAGTCCTTTTGTTAAACGCAAAGGAAATGCAAGGGAGATATATGTAAAACCCATATTTATTTAGTGATTACAGTTATAAAAAAAGAATTTCAAACTTTATAATAATGTTTAATATATAGCTTTTATTTAAATAAATAAAAATTTGTTGGTGCAGTTATATACCCTAGATTTTATATGTTACTCCACCACCACTAGTTATCACAATTATGCTTCTTATGACAAAACTTAAGAATGGGTCTCCATGAGCCAGACTATTAAATATTTAGTTATTTTCATGAACTACACAGCAAATTTGCGTGAACAAAAGTGTGTAAGTATTTTTTTTTTTTTTAAAGGATTTTTATAAACATCACCTTTGGAATTTTAATGTGAGTTTCAATTTGGTATTTGGGATTTTAATTTGAACAATTAACCTCTACGTATTTGTTTGGTAACATATTAAACATTTTGTTAGTATTTTTCATTAAAATTAAAATATTTAATAATGACATTTCAAAATTATTAATCGTATGAAAAAAATCGTGTAATTAAATGCGTTAGTCATCAATATATTTATTTTAAATTATTCTATAATATATTTTAATATTTGGTTTTGATAATATATAATATATCAGACTTCTACGATATGCATTTTCCATGTAACTTAAAACAAATTTGGTTCTTTTATTTTTACTATATATTTTAGAGTGATGTTAATGATATTACACATTTTACTAAATAAATTTTAAAAACTAATGTATCATTAATTACAATTTTTTTTTTCAGACTTTAGCATTAATTTTGCTTGTTTGGATTGTTTTTAGAAATTCACCCAAGTTCATTATATAGCACGTTAGTTGGTAAATGATGTATAATAAAATTTGTAAACTTTTTAGCATTTTTCGATATTTTATAACTCAATTTTAATTATGATATTATTGAAATAATATTTTGGTTTGGATATTATTATTTTACCCGATTTACACTCTGGTCTGATTGTAAAACCAAGTTGTCTTCCCAAAAAAAAACACCAACTAATAAATCAATACATTTTGGTTGCAGTTACCAATTACACATGGCAAAATGGGTAGGTCGGGTCGGGTCAATCGAGTTGCAGGTCAAATGGGTCACAGGTTAAAAATGAGTCATTTTAAACGGGTTAAAAAGGGGTTTGGGTCAATCGGGTTGTGAGTCGGATCAGGTTGAACCGTATTTTTCACATGAATTTATTTTTTATTTTTTATTTTTTATTTTTATAAAGAAAACAACATGTATTTGCCATTTGGAAAGTTATGCAACAAATTACTTGATGTAAAATGCATTATTTTGAATTCACTACTTATATTAAGAATGAACTCAGTTAAACTCATCAATACTTATTCAATAATTTTTAAACTATACAAATCCTAAAATTGCTATCTAAAACAAAATAATACAAAGATAAGTAAAATAAATACACAAGTTTTATTTCTACACAATATCAACATTCCAAAATAAAAAAATAAAAAAATTACAAATGACTTATTGGATAACCCATTTGATAAAGAATAAAAACATATAAGAAATTTACTATCTTCAAAATTAATTTTATAATCTATTATCAATTGTGGTTGGCATTCTATTTCAATTGAGATATACATTAAAATTTGATTGCTTACTTATTTATACATGGTCTCTTTTATAAATATCAAATCATTGTTAAGCAATACACACACTAGGAAATATCATAATTTATTTTGAAAAACCATTTATTTTGGACATAAATTGTTAAAAAAATAGGTCTAAGCATTCATAATTTATGCTCATTTGATACTTTGGCTTCACTATTTTCACACTTGTGAATGTTTCTCACACATGTCTACAATTTTAAATCTATGTTTTTAACTTTACTGTAATTAGATTATCTTGGCATGTACTTTACTATTTGATATTTAAAAATCTTTACTCATTACAGAATGCTCAACCATTTATCTTTCAATTAATTTACATGTAATTATGTAAATGCATCAATTGTTTCCTTAAAACTCACAACAAACAATTAAACTAATATTGTCTTAATTTTACTATTTTTTTTACCCCAAAAAAAAAAAAAAAATTTAAATGGTTCGAGTTTGGGTCGGGTTAACCTGTAAAAACACGAGTCGAGTCATGGATCAACTAGTTTTTACTTCGGGTCAAAAAAATCGGGTTCGGGTCGATTTTTTTTTTTTTTTTGAGTCGGGTCAGAAAATTCTGACTCGTTTTGCCATATCTATTACCAATACGAGTGTCAAATAAAAAAAAGAAAACTTCAAATTGCTGTGAATACGTCACACAAATGGAAAAAGATACGTGATTATTTTGCTCTTATATTTGTTTTTCCGAATAAGTTACTATGAGCATTCAGTCTCAACAAAATTTTAGTTGAACTAATCTAAAACACTTTACTTTTGCTACTTTAACACACACATATATCAGACTCAATAATTATTTCTCTACTCTATTTAAGTACTATTTTTTCTCTCTCCAAAAATAAATAAATTATTTTTATCCTCTTCCCCACCCAAGACCATGTTCTCCTTCACAAAAGCGCCGCTGCTACCACCAAACACAAATCCACCTTCTCCTTCACGACACAAACCCCCACCTTGCATCCAAAAATACACCACTACTACCACCAAAAACAAAAATTCCTCAATCAAAACACAAACCAAATGGCTCAACGACAAAAAACACCAACGACCCACCAAAAACACAGACCCATCTCAATAACCCAGCCATATGACGACCTCTGCAACCTCAACAAGCCACCAACGCCGCTGAGAGCAACGATTCGATGATGAGGACATTGATAATCGATGGTGAGGACACAATAATGAGAGAGAGAACAAGTGAAAAAGCAAAGGGGACAGAGGGAGAGTGAATGGATGAGAGAGTAGATGGACAGTTTACCACATTAAAAAATAATTTTCTTTTTAGTTTGGCAATGAATAGTCCTCGTTGGAAGTTATCAGAAGGATTAGCTTCAAGCTACAAGTTGCAATCTGAGCAGGACAAGCACAAAGAACCAGTTATTGGTTCTGTGTTCTGTCTTGTAGCTCCTTATGCTACTGGTAGTTTAGTGGTAGTAAACAGTAGTTATATTTATGGACACGTGTAAGTAGCTGATAGGCGTATTTCAGAACGTTAGTTTTGGAGGGAATAAATCCGTATAATTTGGGGTTAGTTAGGAAGTCAGTTACACTTCAAGCTGGCCAAAATGGCCAACTGGCCCTAAAATCGTAAGTATATAGTTAGTAGGCTCTGTTTACAAATATTATAACTTACTAGCATCTCGAGTCTCAAAGACTCGATTTTGGGACTATAAATCGAGTCTTTGAGGCTCGATTTGTATGCTTGTATCAATTCTGATGTGGCATTTTTCCACGTTAGTGTCCACCTGGAAATCGAGTCTCTAAGACTCGATTTCTAACCCAAAATTTTTTTAAAAAATTCAAAGTCTATACATGCCGAAATACCCAAAACAAATTTAAGAAACTTCACCGCTAGGTAGATCAGAGGAAGAGAAAGAGAAACTCACCGCTACTCAGATCAGATCAGAGGGAGAGAAAGAGAGAACCTCACCGCTAAACCTCACCAGCGCGGCCTGGGGCTTGCGCGAGCCAGCATCGCGTGCGGCCAGGGGCTCGCGGCGCGAGCCCCAGGCCGCGCGCGAGCCCCTGGCCGCGCGCGACGTTGGCCGGCGCGAGCCCCAGGTCGCCTGGGTCTCGCGCAAGCCTGGGTCGCTGGTCAGTTTTTGGTCATGTCGCACGCACCTGGGTCTCCAATCTCGATCTTCTCTCTCTTACTGTTTCTGGTTTTCTTTTCTTTTTTTTCTTTTTTCTCTGGGTTTTTCCTCTGATGCTCTGGTGTTTGGTCTGAGTTGGTCCTATTTATAGGAGTTAGAAATCGAGTCTTAGAGACTCGATTTCAATGTGAATGCCAAGTGGCAACTCTGCCACATCAGAGCTGATCCAAGCATACAAATCAAGCCCTAAACACTTGATTTTGAAGGCCAAAATTGAGTCTTTAAGACTCGAGATGCTAGTAAGTTATAATGTTTTAAAACGGAGCCTACTAACTATATACTTACGATTTTAGGGCCAATTAGCCATTTTGGCCCTTCAAGCTTGTATAAATACCTCTGCTTGTACAGTTTTTTCATTTGGTTAATACAATGCAATTTTCATCAAATTCTCACATGGTAATAGAGCACTCTGAGCTTTTCTAGATTCTTCTTAGTCTCATTCCAGATTTTCTTTCACGCTTGAATTTTCTCACAGGTTTGTAAGACCAGAAGTTAGCTCTCTCTGTGTATAAAGCCTTCTCTTTCTTGGTCTTGATTGGATTTTTCAAACCTCTTAATTAATATGTTTACCGACTAAACTTAGCTGACAAGTACAAAGATGAAAGACATATACCAAAGATTTATAGATTTTCTTAACTTATTGTTTTCTTTCTCAAATGAAAAATAAGCGATCATTATATTTACGATCAACAACTTGGATCGTTTGTATTATACTCAAAACCAGCAATTGGCTACCTAGTACGTACTACCTTGCCTGGGGAACCATATCCATCTCAAGGCCCAAAGGGTTCACTTCAAATGTGTCGTTGAATGATTTCGTCATTGGACCACAATCTTGTTCATGAACCTTTTCTATCTCCAAGCACTCCTTCAATTCAATCACCACATGGCTCATGCTTGGCCTTTGGATGGAAATTAATGGCACACATGCTATTGCTGTCTCTATTGCCTTCCAAACCGAATTTGTGTCAAAATTTCCAGGCATTCTCGGATCAATGATATTTCTTATATCCCCTCTAGCAAGAAGGGGGCTAACCCAATCAACAATATTAGTGTTATCCTTGTTATGGCTTTTTATTATTGCTCTCTTGCCTGTGATCAGCTCCAAAAGTACAATTCCAAAGCTGTACACATCACTTCTCTCAGTTAACCTGTTGGAAGTGTAGTATCTGCATAGAAGACAACTCTAATACCATTAATCTAGATGCTAAATTTCAGTCAGTCAGAATGTGTTGAAGAAAACTTAAACTGAAAAATGAATTGAATGGAAGTATACTGAACCACAAAGACTTACTCTGGATCAAGGTAACCCATCGTGCCAACAATAGCAGTGGATAAATGACTTTGACCTTCAGTGAAGAATTTTGAGAAACCAAAATCAGCTATCTTGGCCTGCAGTTTTTCATTCACTAAAATGTTGGCTGTCTTCACATCTCTGTGAATTATAGGTGGTTTGCAACCATGATGCAAGTACTCTAGGCCTACATGTATAAGTTTGGCACATCTTAGTTACAACATATGAACCAAACTAGAAGTTAACTTTATTAAGAGCAATTCTGCCAGCTGACCTTGTGCCGCATCAACTGCAATCTGAAGTCTCTCTTTCCAACTCAAAGCGTCTCTTGTTTTATCTGCAGCCATAACATAACAAACCAGAAGTCCGGTATTTTTAAGTTATTTTTTACAAACGGAATGTCGGTCAAGAAGTAAATCATTTAGTACCTGATAGATGCTCTTCTAAGTTCCCATACTCCATGTACTCATAGATGATCCCAAAATTTGTACCCTCATTGCAGTATCCAACAAAGGAAGTTAAGTTTCTATGATGAACCCGCATCAAGAGCTGAGCCTGCAATTCAAAATGACACTCAATCATAGATACATAAATACTTTAATTGATCATATTTTGGTAACAATTAAAGTTCTTGGGTGTAGAATAGCATACCTCTGTGAGAAATTGGTTTGAGCCATCAGTTGATGATGGAGAGAGCATTTTGACTGCAACTTGCATGCCATCACTTAGGCATCCAAGGTATACCGTTCCAAATCCCCCTTTCCCAACAATTTTCTGAAAGTTATTGGTTATACTTACAACCTCAGAGTATGTGAATTGTCGATTGTCTGACTTCAGTGGCCTGCCTCCTTGGTGAGTTCTTGGAAGTTGCTTTGCAGCTAATAAGATCATCATAATCTCCAATTATGTATGCTCAAGTAATTCAGGGGTTTTTGAAGAAAATTTCATTTTTATTATTCTAAATGTGATAGTATCTCAAAAATAATAATGAAAATGATTTCTATATTGATAGTGTCTATTATTGAGTGGTTTAGATCACAATAAAGAAACTTTGTACCGCGTATACCTTGTTTTCTTTTGCAGCGCCAACAAACAACTAGCATAGTTAAGACAACTAGAGCTGAGACAGTGGCTGCAATTAACGGGACAACAAAATTCTTTTTCTCCTTTTTGCATGGAGCCATCACACAAAGGTCTGGATTTCCATCCACACTATGAAATTATAAAAGATGGAAGTTAAATCTTTAACAAAATTAAATAAACAAAAGGGGTAATGAAAAAAATTGAATATTATACACATTACCAAATCACCAATCATATAAATTCATGATTCTTGGGTAAAAACAAACCTCAATGACAGAAAACCATTATTTGATCTTTCTTGGAGAGCGGAAGGAACTGAACCAGAGAGTTCGTTTCCTGACAAATTCCTGCAAAGAGTTGTTTGAGTTAGATGGTTTATTTCAAATTTTAAGTATGGGACATTAACATCAAGGGCAAAACCACTTACAGGGTTCTTAAGTTTGGCATTTGTGACAAAAATTCTGGTAGTGGTCCTGTTAAGCTATTGTTTGATAAATCCCTGAGAAATGTTGTTTGATTAAATATTTTGAACATTATGTTAAGCAATGCTTTATAAAACTTTATATCTGTGAATGATTGAGAAGTATTGATTCTCATGGAGTGACATTGGGTCGACAAAATAGTTTTCTAATTGTGTCAAAAATGCTCAAAGGCAAATGCCATTATTTGTGTAAAGATTGAAAGTTGCTATTGAATAATACTCACAGGTACTCTAATGATTTAAACCTAGCCATTGAAGGAGATATCTTTCCTGTCAATCCACTTGAGCCTAGATTCCTGCAATTAAATTTAAAAGGCTCAATTAGGCTAGTAATGTATATCATTAGATATCTAGATGACATATTAATTGGGTTTAACAGACACTCACAAGGAGATGATTATAGGGGGCTCGTAACCATTGTCTTTGCAATTCAGGCCATCCCATGCAGGTCGTGGCAGACATGGATCTCCTTGCCAGATTTTAGTTACCCCATTGCTCACTTTGATGTCCATGATGGCAATAACTAATATACACCAACATTATTCACAATTGAATCGATTTGTATCTCAACCCAATAAAAATATAAGAACAACAAAAAGAGGAGACATAGTAAAGCTGCATCTCAGTGGATCGACAACAAATTTTGTGTAAGAACAGCATACCATCTTCTTGGTCTGTTGGTGCTTGGAAGAAGTCTTTCACTATGTAAACTTCCATTGCATTGAGAATAGGAGGAAGGGTGGAATTTTCTGTCTTGTTAATAGAAAATTTGAGCTTAGGTCCCCTCACTGGCACGGTGCTATATATAGTAGTTGAATACAGGTAATTAGGAACAACACTGGCTTCCAGCCAGGGTTTACCATTTAGATTAATGTTGAATTCTCTGTATTCATTCTCTTGGAGTTTATCAAGTTCGGCAAAATGCAGGTATATGTAACACTAGAAAATGGGATCAACAATATCCACTTCAAAATCAAGGGAAACATTATTCATGGGTTTAACTGCCGTGGTCATGACAATTGATGGCAGTTTATATTGAAATTGAGTCGCGCTATCAATAGCAAAGGAGGTGTTGAACGGTATCGACTGAGGAGTGTTATAAGGAAACCACATTCGATCATAAACATCATCTTTGTACCTGAGGCATTTACAAATATATCATGCACTAGTAATGGATGTTAATGCAAAAGAACATATTATCCATAGATCCTTGCAAACAGAAACTTGGAATTCACCCCAAATTGGATGGACAGAACATAATGTGAATAAGATTCTTAATTAATCAAAACTACCAATTTCTAGTAATGGTACCAAATTAACTCATATTTTAAGCATTTATCCTGGCTTTATCACTATGAAACTCCTATTATATCCCACCTATCCACCTCTCTTGCCTTGGTATATATCTTACGTAACACTGTTCTATGAAAAATAGTACTTTTATTTAGAAAATTAGACTGGACTCGAATATTCTCATCAATGGCTGACCTATCGATAGGGGCAGCTTGAGACAAAAGAAAACTAATCTGAATCACCATAAGAAATAACTCACCGGATTATTCGACCAGCTGTTGAACCAACATCGAAACGACTGTACAGAGCCAAGGATTTATTAGATGAGATTTCATAAGTTGAATTATGGAAGTGCCTCAGCTCTAGTGCTGATATGAAAGGAGTTCCTGAGCCAGTATTTAAGAGGCAAACATTTATGTCATCCACCAAAGAAAAATGTATAATCTCCTTGATGACAATATGAGATTCATTCTCAAACTTTACTTTGTCCCAAAGATTAACTCCAATATATAGATCAAATTCTGGCAACTTGTCCTGCTCATCATAATTCCCATACATGAAGGTGGCTCTGATGAAGTAGTTAGTATCTTTGCCTTCATGAGGCCTAATGGTGTAGCAATTCCTGTTTCCCTGAGGAAAACTTCTAACATTCCATAGATATTTTTGAAGGGTTTCAAGATTGAACTTGGAAGATATGTTCTTATTCTCTCCAGAGTCAATGTATTTGTCTGAAATGTATTCTATCTCAGTTTTGTCATCAGTGTATCCGAAATCATCCAGAATCCCACAATCAATGCTTATGGAACCTATAAGCCAGCAAAAATTTTAGAATAACTTTGTGTGTGTGCGCGCATGCATGTGTATGTATATTAAGCAGATCAAATATATCAATTATGGCAAAGTTTGGAACTCAAAGTAGTTACAAGTATATAATCTGCTAGCTATAAAATTTTAAGTGCTATGATCAATTTTTTTGGTTTCAACAGAAATGCAAGCAGTGCTATTCAGTTAGAAGAAAGACACTAAAATAGGGAGACCCCATGTCTCAAAATCAAATATCTGGCTACTTCAATCAGTGGAAGAAGTGACTTACCTCCTATGTCGTCTAGTTTCCTTCTACCATGTTTGTAATTACCAAACTCCCTTTCTGAAACCAAATTAGCTGAACTTACAGTAAATGCCCACAAGCCAAACACCGATGCAAAAGTTAACCACATCATTGAATCCAGAGACCATTTGTTTCCATATACCCCACCCATCTACCGTGGAGAAATAGAATGAGATATTGTGTTAGTGAAGATATATGGAAAAGATGTATCCAGTAAATCAATGATTCTTTTGCACTGGTTGTTGAGCAGCTTAAGAAGAACATGGAAGAGGCTATAAATCAATTGCTCCTGCTTCAAGCTTTGAAATTTACACTTTATCCATCGTACGTTGCCTTGCTTTGAATCTTCCAAATTGTTGAACTCATTCAAGCCAATATTGTTGTTCAATGAAATTTGTCATTCACACGTGACAATGAAAATGGTCACCTTAAAACAGCGTGATATCATGGTTTTGCAATAATTCAGAGCTGGCTCCTTACTTGTCTTTGTCTTGTGTGTTTTTTGAAATGGGCTCACATACTTTCTTAATGTTTACATTAACGATTGTCTTATGTTTGATTTACTTTTTTTTTTTTAATGTAGATCACTCTTTCATGATTTATTTGCCGGTCAAGTTTGTTTGGACGTTTGTCTCATGGAGTGATGGACCCGGTATCCCCCTCTAGATATCTTTCTCTTTCTTTTTCCTTTTATTTTTTGGGCAAATTTTTTTTTTTTTCTTTCTGTTTTTTGATAAATTCAATAGTTCTAATGACTAATGAGATGGAGAGATTTTTGATATGTAAATGTTCCCTCTAGAAACATAAAAGATGTAAATTGACATACAAAATTTCTTAACTTTTGCTTAAATATATATATATATATATTTTTTTTTTTTGGGTAGTCTTCTGTTGGTTATTGGTCCACTTAAATTAAGCTCTCCTTCATTCACTTATCTCTTTGTTTAATATTTTTTTTATTAATCATATTTTCTATGGAAAAAGAAATATTGGCAGAAGTTGAATAAAAATAATAATCAACAATTAATTTTATATCATAAAAGACAAAAGGAATAGATTAAAAAAATAATATAAGAGATTGAGTATTATTTAAGTGATATTTATGTTAATTTGTATATTTATGCTGTACGGTTAACATATATACATTTTATATTTATGTTAAATTTGTATCAAAATTAAAATTTTGCCTCATTTGACACTTAACAATCAGGTTACTCACAAAGATGAACAAGGGAATCATCTTAAAGATGTGCTTAAATGTGATGATCAAAATGAAACTTTTAAAATATAATTTAGTTTGGCAAAAAAGAAATGTTTAGTGTGCATTTGTCGACAAATTTTTTACCATTAATTTATTTATTTACGTATAACTTTAAAAAATAAAAAATAAATAAACTCACCTTTTTCAAATATAAATACAACTATAAAAACGACACTCGCTCATTTGCATCCTCCAACAGCTTATTGACAGTTACGGGCCTTATTAGTTATTACGGCCTTATCACTATAATGATCTAGATCGGCAAGCCAATCGGGACTTAAATGGTTGGCCAATGAAATTGACCCACAACAGCCTAGCTTCCATACAGTACCTTGTAGGCCCAATTGACAAGTAAAAAGGAGCTGAAACTATTTAATTGTTCCGTGGCCTACGCAATAAAATTTAAATGTGAGGTCCTTGAAAAGTTGAAATCAATTTGCAAGTTGCAACCATGAACGAGACCTTCTTCTTCTTCTTCTTTTTATTTATTTATTTATTTATTTTTATTTTTTAGAGATGTTACGTTTACAATATTTTTATAATATTTTTACAACAAATCACAGGTGGTTAGTTGTTATTAGTTCAAATTTGAAACTAACACTAAGTTTACTTTTTTGCCCCAACAATAACAATCTGTCATTTAAGATTTGTTATAAAAATGTTGTAGATATATCCTTTTTTTTTTTTTTTTTTTTTTGGAGTCGCAAGTTGCAACCATGAGACGAAGACCTAGGCAATAACATGCAAATTAAGTCTACATGCATCAACCAACCAAGCTAGCAACACGTAAAGCTTTCAATGTAAAAATTATATTTTTTGGGTTGATTTGGAGTTCGTACTAAGAAGGCTTTCAGCACTTTTAAAGTTTTTTTGATCCAATCGAAATTAATGAAACTTTAAAGGAACAAAATAGAAGTTTACCAAAACCAAATGGTTTGGACATAGGTACTGTGGAGATTCTGAGGGAGACTCAGAGCTAATAGTGAATACATCTCTATTGTGACCTCTTACATAACTTCATTGAAACTTTTGAAATTTCAAAATTTTAAAGGAACAACATATAGGTTTACCTATAAAAAGAAAAAAAAAGTTTGGGCATTATTGATTAGATTAAATTATATCACCAAAAATTTTGAAAAAGGAAAAGCCAAGAAATTCATTGAATGATCCAAATCATTATTGTCTGTAAGCTTTTTCTTGCATAGGCATTGATGTATTTAAAAATAATAACACGCACACAGATATATATATATATATATATATATATATAACATTTATATTTAAGTTTAATACTAGGTATATTTGGTTTTTATTTATTTTTTTCCAATTCTTGTGAAATCTTGTAAAGACATTGTTTGAGATAATCTGCCAATAGTTCATTCCTAGTTGCATCTTTTTTGTAAGTTATAAAAATAAAAAAGGTTAATTTGGAGAAACTCTGATGAGTAATGACAAAGGCATGTACCTCAAACGTGTAATTCATAGAGATAATGCTACCTTCTACTCCCTCCATCCTAATTTATTTATCTTGTTTCTAAAATCAAAATTTTTAAGAGAACATTATTTATTGTCTTGTTTACGGAATAAAATGTATAAGTTTCCAGAACTACCCTCAATAATTTAAACTATAGAAAAAGAATAGTATTGACTTTTAAATAAAGTAAAGGGTAAGGTAGAAATTTTATTTATTAATTTTATAAAAAGAAGACTTCATTTTGGGACATTCCAAAATTGAATAGAAGACCAACAAATTGGGACAAATGGAGTAATTACTATAGCAAAAATTAGAAAAGTTAAACCTAAAAATGGAAGTCTGAGTGTGAACTAGTTTGCAAACATTCAAGAGAAGAAGTTACACCCCAATTAAAAATGTATAATCTCCTTATTGACAATAGGAGACTCATTGTCAAACTTTAGGGTGTCCCAAAGATTAATTCGAACATGTGGATCAAATCCTGGCAAAAGGTCCTTCTCATCATAATTTCCATGCATGAAGGAATTCCTCTGATGATGTAGGTAGTATCTTTGCCTAGCTTCCAGAGGTCTTATGGTTTAGCTACTCCTGTTTCCCTGAAGAAAACTTTTCACATTCCATTGATATTTTGAAGGGTTTCAAGATTGAACTTGGAAGATATGTTCTTATTTTCTCCGGAGTCAATGAAATTTCTGTCTGTGAAGTGTAATGAATGTAGCTGAAATCGTCCAGGTTGCCACAATCAGTGCTTATGGAGCCTCTACAAGCTAGCAAAAATTTTAGAATATCTTTTTGTGTGCATGGGCGCATGCGTGTGTATGTTAATATCAGATCAAATATGTCAACTATGGCAAAGTTTTCCTTTGCTAATTGCCAAATACTATGGCAAAGTTTGGACCTTAAAGTAGGTACAAGTATACAATCTGTCAGCTATGAAATTTTTGTTTGCTATGAACAGAAAGGCACGCAATGCTTTTCTGTTAAAGAGAGACACTAGCATAGGTAGACCCCATATCTCTGAAAATCAAATATTTGGCTACTTCAATCAGTAGAAGAAGGAACTTACCAGTTACCACCTATCGCCTATGTCATCTAGTTAATTTCCTTCTAGCATGTTTGTAAATTGTAACTAGCAAATTCCCTCTCTAAATTTAAACTAGCCGATCTTACAGTATACTACCCATGAGGCAAACACCAATGCAAAAATTAACCACATCACGAAATCCAAAGCCTATGGGTTTCCACGGACATACCAAACCCATCTACTGTGGAGAACTAAAATGCAACATATCTAAGCAGAAAACATTAGAAGATATGGATTAGACATATCCTAAAAATAAGTCTCTGGCAGTTGGCACTAGTTTTTGGCCATTTAAATCAGAACATTTACCAATTAAAGGCTAATTATTCCGGCTACTTGAGTTCCTAGCTTTCTCCCTTTTATTGACTCAAGTCTCCAACCCCACCTTCTTTACTCCTCTAATTCTTCCCAGCTTTCTCTCTTCCTCCTTTAATTACACATCATAAACCCTCAAACATAACAACTGTATCTTCAACTCCTGAGGCTTTTATCATGAAGCAACATCTTTCTTTCTAGCATTATTCTAGAGGGGCAGAAAACTGTCTTTTCAACTCAAAAGTATTAAAATAGAATAGAGGAAGAGAAAAAAATATTTCTAGTACTAAAAAATATTTCTAGTACTACACACTATTCTATATTATACATGAACCTACTATTTTTTTCTCCTACATTCATAGTCTGTCATGTAAAACAATTATGACAAAGTGTATATAAAAATATGTCGTACTATCATTGCAGAGAAAAATGGACGAGAAAAATGCTTGCAGCTGTGGCAACAACTACATACCAAAAAGTCAACTTGTAGAACAAAATTGAGTCGGTAGAATTACAAAAATTTTAAACCACGAACTAACCCACAACTTTTGCCACTATTATCCACATGTTTGTGGATATTTGTAGCAAAAGTTGTGGTTTATGGTCCTAAAATTACTCTTGAGAGCAAGGCCATCAGATGAGCTACAACTACTCACATAGTTAAAGGGACGGTCCATAGGTCCAAAGTTCCAAACCATGAGAGGGACAAAAGAAAAAAAAAATCTAGAACCAAATAATTAGGGTTGTAAATGAGCAGAGTTTGTCGAGTATTTAATGCTCAAACTCAGCTCAACAACAAGTGTAAATTGTTTAAGATTGGCTTGAACTTAAATCAAGTCTACAAACTATGTTTGAGCTTAAGTTTGAGCTTATCAAAAAGTACAAAAGCTTGAGCTTAACTTGACTTGGCTTGATTCATTACTCGAGTTAAGCTCGAGCTCAATATCAAGCTCAAACTCAAACTTTTAAGCTCTAGATCTAATACAAGTACATTATCAAGTCCATATTAAGAATATTATCATCCCCATTTGGTTTGGACATGTGGTCCCAACTCCCAATTAATTAAAAGTTTAGTAAGCTTGGTTTATTACCAAGCTTATAAACCAACCTAAACTCATCTTCTTCTTCTTCTTTTTTTCTTTATCAAGCCCTATTGTTCACGAGTCTGTTTGTTAACCATATTTTTGCTTGGGCTTAGCTTATTTATTAAACAAGCTTAAAATTAAAGCTCAAGCTTGACTCATTTATAAACAAATAAAAATGATTTTTATTTTTATTTTTTATTGAGACAAGTCCGAACTATTTATGAACATCTTGATTCATTTACAGCTAAGCCCCTAACCACAATATTATATGCCATAGTTTTCCTACAATTTTGGTCCCAAAATTATTGTGTTAAGTTTCCAGTTGGTTATCAATGGTGGTTACTTTGAGGGAATTTGGCATATGTGTGATGTTTATGGAGTGAATTTGTTAGGTTCTAAGACTTTAGGAACTAAATGTATTAGAATTTCATTATGTATTATGTTGGCAAACCATGATTAAAACATAGAGTCTAGATTTGGACTTGCTCAAAGTGTGTTTATTTGTAAAAGTTGGAATCAAGTGATTACAGGATTTATTGATCTAAATCTGCAAGGCTCAATCGATTGAAAATTAGGCTTGACCGATTGAACCTCGTGCAAATTAATTTTCTGCGGAATTTTCCAACTCAGCCCAAGCCTGGTTTGACATGTAGGGTTTTATGTTTTATTCCAAGTATAAAAGGAAAAACCCTAGCTACGTTTTAGAAGTCTTTGATGTGCTGTTTGTTGAATCTCTTGTGAGATTTAGAGGTGTTTACCTTCATACACACTTGGGGTTATCAAGATCAAGATTCATGTCAACTTGATGATCGCTTCAGTTGCTGCATAAAGAATTTAAGGAAGATCTGAAACTTTTGAGTGGAGTCTCAAAGTCACAAGTGGGAGTACTTGTGGTTGCAGTGGATCAAGAAAAGAAGTAGTCTGTGGAATCGGAGCTGTCATGTGATCGTGGTAGTAAGTTTTCTACTCGAGGTAACAATAGGATGTTAGTGGTCTAAGTCTTATTGTACAAACTTCAATTATTTCATAGTGGATCTATTTTACCTTGAGAATAGCTAGGTTAAATTCTCCTCAGGTTTTTTACCGGTTTGGTTTTCCTTGATTATCATATCATGTGTTCTTTATATTTCCGCATTTTGTCATGAGATGATTTTATTATGTTAATCTAGATCTGAATAATGTATCTAAGTTTTAAGGGGTCTAAAAACATACAGAATTGGCTAAAATAAAAGTTTAAAGGGTGTAATGACCACTACCCCAAGGTTTTGGGGGTGTCATGGAATTTTTCCTTGAGTATTATTATTTGGTTGTTTAAGTTCCCAATTCCCATTGCCCTCTTTAAAAAATAGTTTTTTTTCCCTTTTTTAATAATAATTCAATAGTTACAACTTACAAATTGATTTAGTAATGAATATAATTGGAGAAAATAAAAACCATAAAAAATGAATATATATATATATATATATATATAATATGTTATTAACAGCACACAACTTGAAAAATAATATTATAAACTTTGTAATATCTCTTTAACATAAAAGAACATATCTTCGTCGAAAAAAAAATCCAACTCAAACCCAAAGAAAATCCGAAGAACGAAAAAAAAAACTTTCAGAATTCCTTCTCCTTTGATGGCTTAAAGCCTCTGGAATGTTCTCATGAAAATCTTAGACCAAGAGAGAATGAGAGTTCGAGTTTGAGAGAGAGAAATTTACTGTGGCTGACCTTACAAAACAACCTATAAGAACAAATACCCCCCAAATGTATTGTTTTGTAAAGCTTAAAGAACCAAATGACCAAGTAAGCTACTGTTCAAAAGCCAATTCGCACTTTTATATATAGTTAATAGATATTTCATAATTTATATTAACTACTACGTACTCTTGGTGCGATGGTCATTCTATAAGTATAAGTGTTTGTGGGGTATGGGGACGGCAAGAGCTGAGATTCAAGTCTCCAAGAAAGAGCTTCACATACATATGCACGTAAATTACTCTAGAGTAGAATTTATATATTTTATAAAAAAATAATAATAATAACTTCTTTTTATTTATTTTTTTAAGTAAAAAAAAAAAAAAAAAAAAAAAAAGAAAGAAAGAAGATTACGAATCCATTAATTAGAATAGTCGGACCATCACAAAAACTGCTAGTAATTTTGAAGGTGTGCCATTCAAGAAAACAAGATGGAGTTGATCACATTTCAAATGATTCGTAAATTATGAAGGAAGGTTTCAATCTAAATATCTAATGGAATTTAATGAACCCAAATGACAAAGTACGTTACTCAATTGAAAATTGCACCATTAAAGTGTGCTATCATTGATGTTGTCTTGTAAAATTTAAATTTTAAAATTTAGGATTCTAAATATTAAGTTGATGAGAAATGTTACATTTACAATATTTTCACAACAAATTTTAAGTAGTAGGTTGTAATTAATTGTTATTGGTAGACAAATAAGTAATTTCTTGTGGTTGATTTAAATTAGAATTAATAACAACTTATCACCTATTATTTGTTGTGAAAAATATTGTTGACGTAACACTTCTTTAACTTTATATGATGTTTAAATTGAGTCCCTTTTGTCAATATTCGTTCGTGAGATGATCGTTGAATGCCAAATAAGCATCCAATATTTACTCTTGGTCCAATTAAACATGTTCCATTATTTAAAAATATAGCTCATTAATTTTTTTTTCTAAGATTATTGACATATTTATCGGTTAGTAAAAAAATGTATAAAAAATAAAATCATCCCTCTCTCTCTCTCTCTCTCTCTCTCTCTCTCTCTCTCTCTCTCTCTCTCTCTCTCTCTCTCTCTCTCTCTCTCTCTCTCTCTCTTATGGTCTTCAAATCAATTGCAACCTATCTTGATTTGGATAAAACTATTACATAAATGTTGTTACATTGTATGATAAATACTACTCTCTTGACTTTTTGAAACTTCACCTCATTTTCTTTATTGTAAAATGTTAACGAATGTCTTAAGAGCATTTGTTAATAAACCATTTTTAGAAAGTTTTTATGGAAAAAAATAATAATAATAATCAACTTAATAGGTATTCTACGAAACATAATACTTCTTATGTGCTTTTCCACTTTCTCTACCTTACTCTTATCCTATAAAAATTACATTTTTTTAATTAACTTAATAGGTATTCTATGAACACAGAATACTTCTTATATGCTTTTTCCACTTTCTCTGCCTTACTCTTATTCTATAGCAATTATATATATTTTTTAATTAACTTAATTGGTATTCTACAAACACACAATACTTCTTATGTGCTTTTCCACTTTCTCTACCTTACTCTTATCTTATTATTAATGTACTTTTCAAACTCTCAATCCTCATAAATTATTAATCTAATATATCGAAAATATTCATTCTCTGGTATTTCTTCATTGTAAAATTTTACTACATCTTGATGTTTGTTTCTAAACTAACACTCCGTGTACTATGTTTTATTCCTTCTTAATCTAAAGCTTTTATACTCTAAATCGCCCTTCCAAATATGTAACTTAGCAATGACCACACGTCTTTCATCTACTAAAACTATCTTAACCATCCTAAGTCTTCAAACAAACCTATAGTTTTTATCCTTAATTGATTTACTCAACTCGTGTTCCAATTTCATTTATGGTTTCCATTTGAAAAAAAAAATGTATCGAAGTAACATTTTTTATCTCCTCTTCATTTATTAACACTCATTGATCTTTATCTTAAGTACACTTAGAACAATTCAAATCTCTTGTTTTCCATTTTACTTGTCTTTGCAAGTTTAAAGATACTCTTTTATCCATCTTTTGTCGCTAACAACCATATAATTCATTGTAAGCCATAGATACAACATCTTGGGCCACCTTTTTTCTCCCTAGCTTCTTTGCCTCTTTATAATATTAATAAGTGGTAGTGTCTTTACATGTACGTGCTCTCTCTCTCTCTCTCTCTCTCTCTCTCTCTCTGTTATTTGAACATCTTCATTAACACCAAGTCTCAATTTGTAGCCTACAAAAACTATATTCTGCAAGTACTTCTTTAACCACTATGTCAATTCAACTAGTTATTTGATTTCATAGTTTATCAACATTTTTACATAGGAACGTGCACTTGCTTTGTTTGATTATTCTATCTTTAACAATTACAAAATCACTTGTGTTTTACATATAGATCTCAAGTATCAGGAAACTTTAATATAAAAAAAAAGTAATGTCTATAGTTTTGGTATCGTTTTATATGAGCTACTCATTGGTTGTCCAGCAATAATGAGAAGACTTAGAAAAACACTCACATACTTGAATGGGTTCATCCTATAATTGAAAGTGGGAATATTGGAAACATAGTTGATTTAAGGTTACAAGAAAAATTCTACACCAATTCTACCTAGAAAGCTGTGGAGATAGCCATATCATGCATACCATCAGCGGCAATCTATAGGTCAAGCACGTGTCAAGTATCGATAAACTAAAGGAATGTCTGGCTTTATATAGATGGCTCATGAAAGAAGCCAAGGTATGACAGCTGAGATGAATTAGACAATGTCAAGCATCCCACTCACAATGAATTCTATGGAGCTTGAATTAGATATTGCGGCCCTGACTAGATAGTTATACAGTGGCAGAGCCATAAAAATTTTTCATGGGAGCCAAACTAAAAATACATAATAAAAAAACATATTGCTTATACATAGAATGTTTGTAATTTTGATTTAACATATAATATATGATATTTTCTTACGTAAACAAAAATATTTATATTAGATATTGAGAGTTGCAGGAATCTATTACTCTTTCCTCTAACATGGACGATTAGTCCCATTAATTAAATTTATGATAGAATTCGTTACTCATGCGAAAGAGAGCCAAAATTTCACTTTAAGGAAGGGGGGGGGGGGGGAGCATATATATTTTCATACACTTGTAGTCATACATACCTACGCATACTTTGTGTACACAAATATCACATGTACAACTTAAAATGTAAAAGAACTCACCAAAAAAGATAGTTTATCTATTATATTGAGTTTATTTGATGGGATATTATATATATATATATATATAAAAGCTAATTCCACTTGTAATTCTCATATAATAATCTTAAGTTATTAAATATAAATGTCAATTATAATTTATTTTTACTTTTGTTAAAATGATTAATTTTAACAATTTTAAAAAAATATAATAACTATTTGTGCATCTAAAACCAAAAAGTTTAACTTGAAAATAATATCAAGTTATTATTTTCAAGTTTTATTACAATACACCTATCTTTATGAAAAACGATAAATTATTATATAAAGAATTTGAGTCCTAACACTTTTGAAATGCAATAATTTTTTTTTTAAATCTCTTCAATTGTGATTTTTGCTTCTTTATTTTCCTTTATTTTATCTTTATTTTTTCAATTATAACTTTTGAACCTTAAAAAACATTAAGGTCATAAGAAAGATTTCCTTTCTATTTTTTCAATGAAATTTCACATATATAGAGAATTAACAAAATATAAAAATTACAATATATATCAAATTAGGGGAGAGATTTGGTGGGACTAGAGAGCAATTGCCATCTATCGACCCCCTATTTCACCTTTGTATGAGGAGTACAAAGTTATCATCCTAACTACTAGAGTACTAGAGTACTGAATAATTTTCCATGTTAGAGAAAATTATTATTTTGCATTTGATTTTTATGCATATGTAAGTGGCTGACTTTGAATATCTTTAAAAATATCATGAAGAGCCATTAAAATTGCACCAGCATTTTTGGACTGAGCTCTGATTTCACCATCTTTGGAGGCGGAGGATTTTGAAGCAGTGCTGGTGAGTCTTTTAAGACTTTTCTAAACCCAATTGGAAGACTTTTGTTGTATGGACAATGGATAAATAAAACCCAATTCCGTCTATGTACCAACCACTCTCATTGAAGCCCACGATTAGGTCTTAATCCATTGTAAAAGTAAATTGAATTTCTTCTCCGCTTCCTACTTGGCCCAAAGGCCCATTAATTGCTCTTGAATGTGAGTGATCAAAAAAT
This sequence comes from Quercus lobata, assembly GCF_001633185.2. Classification (NCBI taxonomy): domain Eukaryota; kingdom Viridiplantae; phylum Streptophyta; class Magnoliopsida; order Fagales; family Fagaceae; genus Quercus; species Quercus lobata. The sequence goes on from NW_022154708.1 coordinate 160,912, forward strand.
TGGGCTGCGTATTCATCAAAATAGAAAAAATAAATAAATTGGCTGCACGATGTAGTAGCCACTCACACCGAATAAGAAGTCTACTTATTGCAGCTTAATCTGGAATACATATAAAATTAAAAATTAGTGTGTTGAGGACTTGAGGCTTGACGATGTTAAAATAGGAAAAACATTGTTATTTTTCCTTTTTGACAGGAATTATTTTTCCTTTTCAATTATTTGTTTGGTGACTGATGGAATATAAATGGTTGTACAGTTATATATATATAAAAAGCCAAAACTCAAAGAAAATCTAATTTCTCCAATTAGATTTCAAATTAAATTCTAATTGTTGTCTAATTTTGAGCTATGTGTCCTATCTATATATTTTTATTAATTTCTAGGTGAGTTAATGTTATGCAAAAGGCGAAGAGTCTAATATAAATAAACTATAAAAAAAAAAATCCAATAAAAAAAAGTAAACTCATGTGTATATCCAAAAAATAAAATAAAAAAATAAAGAAGAAAGAAAGAGTAAAACTAGACATGGCAAAACGGGTGGGTCGGGTCAATCGGGTTGCAGGTCGAGTTGACCCGTATTTTTCACATGATTTTTTATTTTTTTAAGAAAACAACATGTATTTGCCATTTAGAAAGTCATTCAACAAATTATTTGATGTAAAATGCATTACTTTGAATTACCACTTATATCAAAAATGAATTACACTTAATAATACTTATTCAATAATTTTAAAATTATACAAATCCTAACATTACTATCTAAAACAAAATAACACAAAGATAAGTAAAACAGATATACAAGTTTTATTTCTACAAAATATCAACATCCCAAAATATAAAACAAAATTACAAATGACTTATTGGATAATTCATTTGACAAAAAATAAAAATATATAAGAAATTTACAATCTTGAAAATTAATTTTATAATATATTGTCAATTACGGTTGGCACTCTATTTTAATTTGAGATATATATTAAAGTTTGATTATTTACTTATTTATACATGGTTTCTGTGGGGCCCAAGTAATTTATGGGCCAGGCCCATTTTCCCGTGGGGGAAACAAAGGCCCAAGCCGAGGAGGGCTATGGTCCAAGTTCGACAAAATAGCCTAGGGATACCGCCGAGGACAGTTCAGTCCTCGGCAGACCCAAAGTCCCACCAAAAAGAGGGGTAAAAGCGGTATAAGACTAAAACTTGGAAGAAAAATATAAAATATCCAAGGAAAGCTGCCCTTACTGCCATTCAATACTCTGAACCTGACAGAGCCGTATTCTTTGGCTTTTACAACCACCCCCAACGACTTTGGGTATGGACTGATGGGACAAGTATCAGCCTTGGAAATGTTGACCCTATACGTGGACGAAGGACAGTGAACGCAGGCGAGTATAAAAGGAAAAATTAGTAACCTAGAGAAGAGGCTGGGAAAAATGGCCAAAAACCAGAGCCTCCCAGCCCACCTCCAGGAGAAGGACTCCAGGGGTGAAGAAAACTTGACCTGGTATGAACCCCATGAAAAACCCACCATCTGGTGACCAAGGCCTAACCTTTCAAACCCACGCTCTACAAATGATATTGTCTGGGCCTTTTACGTGCGAACCCAACACTGTTTAGGTTCGTTACTAAATCGTGTCCTTACAATTGGCGCCGTCTGTGGGGAAGGCTTGTGTGTTGGCGTAGACGGTAGGTTGAGAGACTTCCTTTGCCATTTTTAACAACTGTTTGTAGAGTTTTAGTGTAAAGTAAGGTCTATGCTTCTTGACTAGGGGCTACGCTTGGTGGCGTTAATCGCGTGGATAAACTCTAGGGGCTTGGCTGAGGAGCTCACTCCCCTAAAGCCAAGGTCCCACGCATGTGGAAAACTAGGTTTTGGACAGAACCATGCAATGGGGAAACCAACTACTTGGATATGGAAAACTAGGTTTTGGACAGAACCAAGGCATTGCATGGTCCTCGGACTCAAGCCTATGGGGAAACCAACTACTTGGATGTGGAAAACTAGGTTTTGGACAGAACCAAGGCATTGCATGGTCCTCGGACTCAAGCCTATGGGGAAACCAACTACTTGGATGTGGAAAACTAGGTTTTGGACAGAACCAAGGCATTGCATGGTCCTCGGACTCAAGCCTATGGGGAAACCAACTACTTGGATAAGAAAAAGACTGGGTTTTGTAAGGTTGGCTACTTAATAACAATTCTAAGTTATTCAATTCTCGGTTTAAATACTGTAAGAGGTCAATGCCCATAGGAGTGTTAAGAAGATGGTGAAACGCGCCATTATTCAGTAGCCTAGGGGGCTGTTCATTTTGCGGGTGACACGTCATCGGATGGTTACTTCCTACACCGCATCGAGCACTGAGCTGTCATCTCGGCTAATTTTGAGGTAAGTATCGTTTTTTACAGGTCGGCATTGTTGTGCCAAACAATCCTATTAAAGTTGTGGTGATATCTTTGTCTTAGCAAATATTTTGGCCCTATGTGTCATTGATCTAAATGCTATATTATTGCGCCGAACAGCCCTTGCAAATTCATAATAACGCCCTTTCTTTAATAAAAGATTAGGGCTCCAAGTAGTGTATTCTAAGGTCGGCGATATTGGGCCAGGCCGACTAATGGGAGTTTCAACCCTAAGTATCATTCGTTCGATTCAGTATTATTAAACCGGACTGTTTTTATAAAACGCCGAGCAAGACCTTTCTTATTTAACTAGGACTTTAGTCCTAGACGTCGGTCACAGTTTAAAAATAAAAAGAATTCTCAAGGGTGTATATCTTTGCATTGTGCTATTATTTCAAAAATACAGAGATAGAACATGTAAAGTAAAATGATAACAATTTTTATTAATGTAAAGATATATTACAACGTACAAAGAGGGACTTAAACAAGCCTATACAAAATATAGATTGCCAAAGTCATAAAAAAAAAATAAATAAATAAATAAAAGCAAAAAAGCAATACATTGGGTAAACAGTCAGATCTCTTTTTAAACTCGTTTCCGAAGCCTTTCCTAACTCTGCCTCAGTAGCGCCCATATCGAGAGAAGGACCTTCCTCAGAAGAAGATGGAGGAGATGAATGAAGAAGATGGAGGAGATGAATGAAGAAGATGGAGGAGATGAATGAAAAGAAGGAGGAGAAGAAGAGAGAAGAGATGAAAAGAAAGAAAAATGAGCAAAAGAAGGAGAAGGAAAAGCGCCAGGATGGATCTGATGCTGGGAAGACTAAGAAAGAGAGGCAAAAGGAGGCACCAGTGAACGAAGAGAGGAAGAAGCAGGGGCATTTAGTCCCTGCCTCGGTCCTGACTCCTAACACACTGGGGCCATATTAGGTACGCTCGTAAGAGAATAGTTGGTACTGATGATGGGTGTTCTCGACTCAGTCACGCCGAAAATTTGACGTGATGAGTCCCTGCTTCGGATTTTGGCTGAAAGAAGGGTGAGACAAGTCTTAAGTCTTCGCCATCCTTGCCCTGACCGAGCCATTTCGAGCTTTGTAAGAGCATGATGCTTTGAGGAGGGGTATGGTTCCTTCATCACTCGTTATAGTGACCGTACTATGATTTGGTGTATAACTGTTGGGTTAAATAAACGCTAAGGGAGGCTAAGGGTTTCAGATCTCAGAAAGATAAAAGGGTCTCTGTATGAAAGTAATAGCCCCCTACTTGTCCTCTTATAGGAAGAGCGAAACAAAAGATATTAAATTTATTCATGTTTCCAAAAGAATCTGAAAACAAAGATATGTCCGTTCCGCTCCCCCACCTCATCAGACGAACCGTCGAGTGTGAATGAGTCTCGTAAAGGGAAGTCATTAAAAGTGCATCTTGGACAGCCAAACGGCAGGAGCGTGTCGAGAGTAAATTAAGGGCAACGCCCTGTAAACCAATATATTTTCTGGGCAGGTGGAAAACCGCTAGTATTGATGAAAGGAAGAATTAAATGAGCTGTAATAAAGGCTTGGAATTGCCAAAACCCTCCTCTCCAACTAGGAAGTCGGATAGCAGGGTTTTGAGGGGCTATTGTGGGGCCCAAGTAATTTATGGGCCAGGCCCATTTTTTCGTGGGGGAAACAAAGGCCCAAGCCGAGGAGGGCTATGGCCCAAGCTCGACAAGATAGCCTAGGGATACCGCCGAGGACAGTTCAGTCCTCGGCAGACCCAAAGTCCCACCAGAAAGAGGGGTAAAAGCGGTATAAGACTAAAACTTGGAAGAAAAATCTAAAATATCTAGGGAAAGCTGCCCTTACTGCTATTCAATACTCTGAACCTAACAGAGCCGTATTTTTTGACTTTTACAACCACCCCCAACGACTTTGGGTATGGACTGATGGGACAAGTATCAGCCTTGGAAATGTTGACCCTATACGTGGACGAAGGACAGTGAACGCAGGCGAGTATAAAAGGAAAAATCAGTAACCTAGAGAAGAGGCTGGGAAAAATGGCCAAAAACCAGAGCCTCTCAGCCCACCTCCAGGAAAAGGACTCCAGGGGTGAAGAAAACTTGACCTGGTATGAACCCCATGAAAAACCCACCATCTGGTGACCAAGGCCTAGCCTTTCAAACCCATGCTCTACAAATAATATTGTCTGGGTCTTTTACGTGCGAACCCAACACTGTTTAGGTTCGTTACTAAATCGTGTCCTTACAGTTTCTTTTATGACTATCATATCATTGTTAAGCAACACACTCTAAGAAATATCATAATTTATTTTGAAAAATCGTTTATTTTGGACATAATTGTTAAAAAATAGGTCTAAGCATTCATAATTTATGTTAATTTGATACTTTGGCTTCACTATTTTCATACTTGTGAATGTTTCTCACACATGTCTATAATTTTAAATTTATATTTTTAATTGTACTGTAACTAGATGATCTTGGAATGTACTTTGCTATTTGATATCTAAAAATTTTTACTCATTACAAAATGCTTAATCGTTCATTTTTCAATTAATTTGCATACAGTTATGTAAATGTCTCAATTGTTTCCTTAAAGCTCACAACAAACAATTAAGCCAATATTGTCTTTATTTTATTTTTTTTACCAAAAAAAAAATTTTAAATGGTTCCAGTTTGGGTCGGGTCGAGTCGGGTTGGATTGACCCGTAAAAAACATGGGTTGGGCCACGGGTCAACCCATTTTTGCTTCGAGTAAAAAAAAATCGAGTTCGGGTTAGGTATTTTTTAGGTCAAGTCAGAAAATTCTAACCCGTTTTGCCATGTCTAAGTAAAACTCATGTATATATCTATGACTTAAACAAGGTATAATTTGAATCCATATATGTCTAATTGTGTTGTTTTTAATTGTACTATGCATATGCATGGATTGTACACTAGAGTGTTAGGAAATATATGATTCACTTGTTAGCAACATATGTCATTAGTTTATGTAATTGGCTAATCCTTTGACAAAACACATTTTACTTGTATTTGGGTAGATCTAGGATGTGTTTAATACTTCAAGAAACCTTATTTCAAGTCCAATTATTAATGTCATGCAAGTCTGTCCAAGATTCAAGTGTGAAAAGTGTTGCTCATTAAAACTTGACAGCTAGCATCTGTCGAGACCTGTAGAGCTGTTCCTGCCCGTGGCTCCACAACAGCTCAACAGGTAGGTATCTATCGAGGTTTATGAAGTTTAGTTTTTTAGAACTGTTCTTCATCCAATCCGTGATTATGTGTTTAGGTTTTATTTTCTCACAACCCTAGACATATAAAATGATTATTTTAAGGGCCGTCAAAGGTGACATAAGTTGCACAAATGTTTAGCAAAGTTTGTTCAAGCAAATTGTGACCGGAGACAGAATTTGCCTTAGTTCATCTTTCTTGTGAAGAAGCTGCTGTGCTTGTGCACCGTAGGGTTTCGTAACTAAGGAGCTTCTCGATCTTCATCGTGTGATGAATTGAAGAACTTTGCAGCCAATAACCTTCTCTAATTGGTAATTGAAGTCACGTACTAGGATTCGCGTAATTAGTTAGTCACGTACTGGGAGCCGTGTATTACAAGGAGAGATTGTCACTACAAAACAAGTCCAATTGGGTATTGGGGTAAGGGTTCAACTGTAGGTTGGTATAAGGTACTGTGATTCCTTTATTTGTAACCGCTTGTTTTGATAATAGTGAATTCTCAAAAGTGATGACCTTAAAATCACCCGGTGGGGGTTTTGCCGTATAAGTTTTTCCCATTCGTAAACAAATCACTGTGTCAATTTATTTTCCGCTGCATGCTTAGTTTAATTGGTGATTTGTTTGTGCTACCATACATTTGCATGTTAATTTGATTAATTAATATACTTGGCTAATTAATCAATTAATTCATCACAATGGGTCAATACGTTTTTGGCTTATCATAGAGAAAATCCAATTAGATTCTAAATTGGATTCCAATTGTTATTTAATTTTGCACCACATGTTCTATCTAAGTTTTTTTATTGTAAAATTTTTTTTCTAAGTGAGTCAATGTTATTTTAAAAATGAAAAGTCTAATATAAATAAACCATCAAAAACCCAACAAAAAAAAAAAAAAAAAATTGAAGAAAGAGTAAACTCCTGTGTATATCCAAAAAAATAAATAAGAGAGACAGAGAGAGAGAAAGAGAGAGAGTAAAACTAATTTATGACTTAAAAAAATGTGTAACTATTACCCTAAGTATAATTTGAACCCATATATGTGTGTAATGATAATTGTTTTTAATTGTACCATACATATATGCATGGGTTATATACTAGTATATATTAAAAGCCAAAACTTAGAGAAAATCCAATTAGATTTCAACTGGATTATCAATCCAATATAATTTTAAAATTTTGTACAAAGCGAATTATTAGTGTAAAAATCGAAAAGTTCAAATACAATTATATTCTAAATTGGATTTCAGTTTGAGTCCAATTTTGTACTATGTGTCTATTTAATTTTTTAATTTCCATGGCAAATGAATTATTGGGTGAAAAACTGAAGAGTATAAATTCAATTAAATTCTAACTCATATATGTGTATGTGTGTGTCTATATATATATATATATATATATATATATATATATATATATAATGATAAACCATTACATATTTTAGAAATGTATGGTTCAAAAAATGTGTAAGCTAATACCATGTTTAATTTGAACTCATATATGTGTGTAATTGTGATTTTTTTTTTTTAAATATACTTATATATATGCACAAAGTTATACATTAGAACATATTAACGAATATGTTCTCAAAAGCTAATTGGCACACAATCCTATTCTATTTATGATTCTATCACATATCAAATTATTATATTTTATTTTAAAAATGAGTTTTGGATATTGACTTTTGTATCCAAGTGGTATATGTTTTTAACAAAGAGAAGTTGTAAATTTGATTTTGACCTAAGAAGTAATTTGCATGGCCTGGTACTAAATTATATTATCTTTTACAAGAAGCAAATATTTTGTAATCACTTGAAACTTATGGGTTTGTGGATTTTTAAAATCTTATATTATACTTATTATAAGATTTAATTTTTAACTTTTGAAACTATAGCTACAATCTGTTTTTTTTTTCTTCTTCTTCATAGCTCCAATCTGTTACACCATTTAAATTATGAGGTGTAAATATAACTTTTCCAAACTATAACTAATAGTATTGTACTGTTGTTTCCTATACATGATTTATAAGATTAAAGGTTCTTTTATTATTTATAAAAAAATTTCAAAAAATCAATAAAGAATAATAAGAAGACTTTCATTTTACTGCTATCAATGATATCAAGATCCTCTAGACTTATTAAGGTAACCTGATTGTAAAGTTCATCAAATCTTGACCATTTATCAAAATGATTTAGATTTTTATCCTCATCAATAATATTTCACTAGATTCATACGCTTGATAAACTGTTTTGGACGACTTTTTTCTGATCCGAACTTGATCTAACCCAAATCCGATCAAGTCAAGTCCAAATCCAATCTACCCAACCCAATTCCTTTGCCAGATCTTATTAGTAATTGAGTTGACAGTTACATGCATACTGAGCCCCACTCTAGACTCTAGAGCAAATGTCAATTTCAATAATTGACGTTTGTTTCATTTGACCTATTCTGATATTGGATTCAACAAATTCAATTAAAGTTTCTCTCTCTCTCTCTCTCTCTCTCTCTCTCTTTTTTTTTTTTTTTTTTGTTAAGACCATTTTATTTAAAAAAAAAAAAAATTGACGTATGGACAAAGTTCCCAAATCTGCCCGGCAATATAATATGTCTAGAAAACATCAAAATTGACAATAAATTTCACACATATATGAAGTAGTAATTTGTTAATGGTAGATAATAAAGTAGTGTTAATAATTAACTTATATAGGAATTAATAAGAATATGTCAACTCAACAAGTATGAAATTTATTGTAAAAACTGTTATGTATGTAGCATTGCTCATGCAAGATATTTTCAATGATATTATGGTTTTTCTTTATGGGTTTGGCTTACCTTCAGTACTTTTTAAACTGAACATGACATTTTGTTTTAAATATATAATGACAAGTGGTAGTGGATTTTATTTTCCACATTTTATTTAGTTAATAGATAATGTGGCAGTTTCTCATTAAAACATTTCAGTTAAAAAAAAGTAACATTTCAGTTAAAAAAAAGTAGTGAAAATAAGTCAAACACTTTTTTTTTATGAAAAATGTTAACGAGAACCCTTAGGGCATTGGTTAAGAATCCAGTTAAAGAAAGTTTTTATGAGAAAAAAAAAAAAAACAATTAATATTTTGACAACTTTTTTTATTTCTTATAAAAATGATGTTAAAACTTTTCTAGTTAGGACACTCGTTAAAAATAAGTTGGTGTGATATTGATGACCTTGTATTTAAGCCTAGAGACAAGGGATCCCACAGTTATTGTAATGTCAATTACATTCATGTCTGGCAGAACCCCTCTCTGGGGCTAAATGTAATACAACAATCCATTTTTGGTTGGTGTGATATTGATGATATTGTATTTAAGCCTAGAGATAAGGGACCCACAGTTAATGTTGGTTCCCTTTCTGACAACATAAATTGTTTTGAAATTGATGGTTACCAACAAGATATCAACCACCTTAGTTTGACAAATAGATCATTGGTGTGAGCTTCATTATATTATTCATGGAGAAGTGATATCATTTAGCAGTCAAAGGTAGCAAACAGAAACGTCCAAATCGAGGACAAAAAATATATTAATATTTTTACAAAAGAAATAAAATCATTATGTATTTTAGAAAGTAGAGGCCTAACAGATGTCAAAATAAGGTTAGGAAGTGAGCAGTGAGCACCTTCCTAAGCTTGTAAAACTACATTTCTAATCATTAAACAAACTAACAACTCCCCCTATAAGAGAAGAGTCGTGCATTTTGATTCCTAAAATAATGTGTCGTGGTCTTGAGTTCAAAGTGCATGACACAGCCCTATTAAGCACGACCAGCCTTTATGTTATTAACAAGAGAAAAATATGAGCTAGGCTAATCATTGTTAACGAGTGCCCTAACGGCATTCGTTAAAAACAAGTTGGTGTGATATTGATGATCTTGTATTTAAGCCTAGAGATAAGGGATCCCACAGTTATTGTAATGTCAATTACATTCATGTTTGGCAGAACCCCTCTCTGTGGCTAAATTTAATATAATTTGGTTGGTGTGATATTGATGAACTTGTATTTAAGCCTAGAGATAACGGACCCCACAGTTATTGTAATGTCAATTGCATTCATGTCCGGCAAAACCCCTCTCTGGAGCTAAATTTAATACAATAATCGATGTTTGCTTTGTACTATGATTTATTCTACTCTTGGATTGATTAAGCAACAAATAACACGAATACACACGCAAAAAAAAAAAAAAAAAAAAGCTTTTTTTTAATGGGAATTATTGAAAAAATTAATGTTGTATGCGCCCCTGTTGTGTCCACGCTTGACAATGTTCAAATAGGAAAAATATTGTTCTTTTTTTTGTTTGAGAGGAAATATTTTTCATTTTAAATTATTTGTTTAGTGAATGATGGAAAATAAATGGTTTGGTTGTACAATTATACATATTAGTTTATGTTCTCAAAAGCTGATTGGCACGTAGGCCGGCTGTAAGCACAAATATAATGCTAAGAATTTATTAATAACTTTGTATGCTTTGTTCAATTCATAATATCTGCAGATAACCCAACGTGACTACGATCTCAGTGTCAATGACTATTTTTTTTTACCATAATCCTCAACTCTATTTCTAGTTCTATCACTCATTAAATTATTATATTTTATTTTAAAAATTAGTTTTTAGTATTGAATTTTGAATTCAAGTGGTATATGTTTTTTTAACAAAGAGAGGTTGTGAATTACCATCGGGAGAGGTAGCTTAGCGATCTTGGTATGAACACGGGAGCACTAGGTCTCATGTTCGATTTTCAATGGGTGAACTGTGAGATTTTCAATGGGTAAACTATATGACACATGACAATAATAACATATTGTGTAATATGTTAAAAAAGGTAAATTAGAGAAATATATGAGTGGGGAGTCATCCTCTGTCACTTTCTTATGAATAAAAGCAGGCAATTAATTGACAATGACTAAAAGTCTTTTTTTTTTTTTTTTGGGAGAAGAAAAGTCGTTTATTAGTAACACAAGTACTCGATGTAGTTAAGAATTTGTGCCTTAAATACTATATACATCTTCCTTTTGACTAGAGCATAGTATGCCAATAAAGATCATCATGGATTACGCCCTAGAATTAATTTTCATTCTGAAGGCATTGCGTGTGGTTGTTTTGGTGATTGGTATTCTTGGCAATTGGAAACTAGCTGAAGGAGACAATGAGCATGCTAGAAGAAAACTTGTTGATTATGTTCCAGGTATGTCATTCATCTTGAAACCTCATTCAGTTCTCTATCTCCCTCTTCAGAAACTAGCTTTTAGACATGCTTGCTTGAACATATTCCCGTAACTAGCCATAAATATTTTATTTTATTTTTGCTTCTAATAAAATGGCAGAAAGAATACACCCATGAGTTTTTTTTTTTTTTTTTTCTTTTCTTATATATATGTTAAATTCCTCTTCCAAAAGCTTAAACTATTGAAAAATGAAAAATTTTAATTATTTAACCACATAATTCTAACAATATGCCGCTAACTTACAAGGATGTTGACAACTACTCAACAATCTTACCAACTTAATGATAGAAATATCACATATTAGCACAAGTTTGTTAAAATTGGAATCCTATGTCAAATCATTAGGGGGTTAGACTGGATTAGATCATGGATCGTAAGATCTTGCAATTTTTTTATTTTTTGAAAAATACACCAAAAAAAAAAAAAACACATTGGTAACTTTGTATGTTGATTATAAATTTATCTAAAAATAATAATAATAAAGTTTTGCAACAATATAATGTAATTTGTATATTATACATTGCAACAACTATAATTACAAAACATATATACTTAATTTTTTTAGAGATGAGAGACTCAATTGCGTAGCAGAATATGAATAGTTTCTTATCACGTACTTTCCTTCAAATTTTTCAAAAATTAGAAAGCTATACTATATATACATTGAATTTTTCACCAAAATAAAAATTACTAACTCTCTATCACACACTCACTTCATTGGAACCAGCCGCAACTCAAAAATTGCACTCCCTTCATGTGCCTACCAACTTTTTATTTATTTTACAGCTCCCCTCCCCCTTTCCTTGAAAATATTGATTAAAAGTATGTGCCTACATGCTACAATCTTGTTTTTGTCATTGGACCTCTGTAATACGTGTTCAAGAAGAAATAAATGTTGCTAGTTTCTTTTCTTATCTATATAAACACGTGTAGCGGAAACCAAAATACAAATGACAACCCGAAAATCACTTTATCATTTTAAGAAAATAAAGTGGCCCTAAAAGAGAAAATGGTGTTAAGTGTAACTATGATATTATGTAAAAGAGGCATTATATACCATGGTTACATGACCCAAAAAAATATCCATGAAAATATTCTAATTTTTTAAAATTAAGTGCTTAAAACTGCCCAAGTTCCTCGAAATTTGACAACCACAAAACCCTCAACTCTGCTAAGGTTGGGCAGTTTTGTGATTTACTCGTTCGTGCTTAAAACTTAAAAGGGATAGCAAATTTTCGCAAAAAGCATATGGAAGGGTAGGTGCATAATCAATCCCATTTTCAAAAAAAAAATTAATTATTTTGAATTTCAAACTCAAATTCTTCTTGACTTTTCCATATTGATTGGTGTGTTCTAAATATATCTCTTCTTTGGCATTATATATCTAGGATTCATAAGCATCGATTGTGGGGCTACCGAAGATTACTTGGATGATGTCTCTGGTATTTTCTACAAGTCAGATACAGGTTTTATAGATACTGGGACAAATTCCAACATATCCCCCGAGAACTACTATCCATATCCGGATGGTGGGCGGCAAACAAGAAACCTGAGAAGCTTTCCACAAGGAAAAAGGAATTGTTACACTTTGAAACCTGAACAAGGCAAAAATAGTAACTATCTCATTAATTTTTTCTTTTATTATGGAAATTATGACAAGAAGAATAAAATTCCAAAGTTCGACGTGTGTTCACATTGGATCTCGATCAGCATGAGGTATATACTCTGAGGCTTTTCGATGCGATTCATGTTCCCACGTCAGACATCATATACGTATGTTTCATAAACACTGGGTCTGGAATACCTTTTATTTCTGCCTTGGAGCTGCGTCCTCTGGACAAGTCCCTTTATCCGTTTGACTTTGGAGCGTTAAAATTCGGCTGGCGATTCGACCTTGGAACCACCACAGGTCAACAACTGCCCATTAGGTAAATCAGTTAGAATTTTGTTCTTTGATTTTCTTTTTATTTAAAACGTCAAAGTACACAAACTATACCTGAGGTTTGGCTCAAAGCTGACTATATCAAAACTTTTAAAAATATTCAATTTGTTCTCTACCCACAAAAAGTCACTTAAGACTATTTGAAAATTCTTCTGATCTTCATTCTTCCTTCTCTATCTTCGGCTTCTATTTATTTATTGTCGGCTAAAACACTTCATTGCAGAAATTATATAGTTTTTATGGTGGACCACAATACTAGTCCACCATTCTACTAAAAAATTCTTATATATTTAAAATTGTTGAGTTAGTAGTTAGTGTCTATTTAAATTTTTTTCTTTTCTAACTTAGCAATTTTAAACAAACATAAATCTTTTTATAAAATAGTGGACAAATAACATGGTCTATCATGAAAATATAATAATTTCTCCCCTAGTAGAGTGGTGGAGGTAGAAATTTTTTTCGGGGAGACAAGCAAGAGTGGCTGCAATTGTAAGTTAAGTGTTCAAATGAATCCCCTGACTTGAAAAAAAAAATTATATATATAAATTTTTTTTATGTATTTAATTACCCTTAAAAATATTTTTGCACAACATGGCTTAAATCTTGCACACCCTGATCACAAATCAATTTAGCACAAAAATCAAACAACATAGATCAGTTCATCCTAAAACTAATTAACAACACAAATCACTCTCCCTTTTTCTCATGAATCTCATCTCATCTCTATTCTCTATCTGACTTTCTATATATCTCCGACTCTAAGAGTAAAATGTGAGTGTTTGTGAGTTCTGAATGTCTCTTTTTATTATAAATTTATATTTTGTGTGTGTTTGATACAAATTTTGTGCATTATTATTATTATTATTATTTTTTTGATATAATGTTATTTGTGTGAATTGTGATATGTGTAGAGGTGTACATGTATAGTATATATACTATAACTTTATATAATTTAATAACCATGAAATACAGAGGCTTTCTTCCATGTGTATATTATTATGATGTTATAATAACTTTTTGTTATAAAACTAGTGATTCAAGGAAAAAAAAATAGTAAAGTTAGTGATTGTTAAATGTATTATTTATGTATGGATGAGTGTGATTATGTGGGTCAACAATTAATATAAGGTCAATAATTTATGAAATAACTAGTAAATAATGACAACTACACAAAAATAAAAATGTTATACAAACTTAACAAAATAAAATGGTTACATCTACATTGACAATAGATAATGATAATTAATAATAAACTATCATGTGACAATTTCAAAATATAAAAACTCGTAAAAAGAAATTGTAAAATTTTATGTATGTGTCTTTTTTTTTTTTTTTAATAACACAATATATTCAAGTTATCTTTTTATTAAAATTTGTTTAATTTAAGTTTCTTGATGATCCCCACCACCCCCCCCCCTCCCCCAAGAAAATTTCTGGAGTCGCCATTGGAGGCAAGTTATGTCACTTTATTATGCCTTACACTATGCAATATAATATAAGAGAAATATTATAATAATAAAAATTATGAGAAAATATATATTTATGAACGACAAAGATAGAATATGTCCCAAATTTTTTACCATAAAATTCATAGCACTTTTTCTGAACAAAATAAAAATTATGCATTCACATATCCCTAAACCAAAAGCTATACATGCAAAATGAAAATGAGTTGTAAGCCTAAAAAGAAATAAAAAGTTTTCTATCTATCAAAAAAAAAAGTTTTTTTTTGGGAAATAAAATTAACTTTCTAAAGAGATTTACTTACTTAAATATTTTCATTAACATATGCTCTAAATACTCCTAAAATGGATGAGTTATATTTGGTAAAAAAACAAATTGAAAATTAGGAAAAAAAAAAGAAAAAAAAGAAAGAGACAGTAATACTTTAAATGAGTGTAATTATAATATTTTTGAATATAGAGTCATTAATACTTAGATTAGTATCAGTGCTTGCGGGGTGTGGGGGGCAAGGGTGGGGTTCAAGTCTCCATGAGGAAGTTTCACACACATATACATTTAGATTAGGCTATAATGGAATTCTATTTCAGATATATAAAAAAAAAAAAAAAGAGTAAAAAAAAAAAATAAAGAGAGTCATTAATACTTATATGTTGTTAGAACATATGCCCTAAATACTCATAAATTAAAGAATTATATAAGGTAAAAAAGTGAATTTAGATGCACAAAATACTTGAGAGTATAGGGGAAAAGGGTTCGAGTAGCGGAATTAGTAATATACTATCATTAGTAAAAATTTAAACAAAATTATAAATTTTTTTAAAAAAAATCTAACATAGGTAAATTTTTTTTTTTTTTTTCGTACGGTAGATATTTGAAAAGCCTTGATAATACTTGATATTATTGTATAAACTCATAGTTCGGGGTGTTTCACTGTTTCTTGTATTTTACCCTTTTACCTTGTATAGATTGTTCATATTATGTCAAATTTGAACACTGTTTATTAAAATGTCTCGTCTCCAAAATTTTAACGTGACAATCAACTTTTCTAGGTCCTATCTATGGTACAAGAGGTACAAGGACGATGTTTATGATCGCTTGTGGTATACTTATAGTGAGTTGCCAAACTCAGTTCCAATCAATACCTCCTCAGTTATTGACATACAAAACAACAATGATAGTTATCAAATACCATCAGAAGTATTGAGAACTGCTGTCCAACCATCTAGTGCTTACCATTCCTTAAGTTATTCTAACATGAATCTCACTGCAAAAATTTATGTTTGCTTTCACTTTGCTGAAATTGAAAAACTTACTCAAAGAAAGAAAAGAGAATTCATTATTAATGTGAATGGAGGAAGCTATATCTCAGAACCTATAACTCTTGACTATTTAAAGCCACTGTCCATATGTCTCAATCAAATATTCGAACCGCAATTTAGTTTTGTTATTAATGCAACAACGGGGTCTGACCTTCCTCCCATCCTCAACGCGTTTGAGCTTTACACCGTAATTCCTCAGTTTGATCTACACAAGCCAACCAACACAAGAGATGGTATGTACCTTTATCTAATTATTCTCTTTCTTTTTTTCTTTTTAAAGTATTTAAAAGTTTGAGATTAACAGAAATTTATTCTGATTTGAGCTAAACAAAACAAAAGCTTAATGGAAACATTGAGGGATACATGAACGAACAAATGATAGGTTTTTCATAAATGAGAATATTTAAAACTACTATAAAGTTTGTCATAAAGACAATCTAAAAAGTATAATTTTATTTTTCTTTTTAGTATATATAAAAGAGAAGTCTTTAAACTCTCGTTGTATGACAATTTCTCCTGTTGTCTGGTTAACCTTTTTATGAAAGAATAATATCTGGTTAAATTGATAATGTTAAGAAATAAAATTGATAATGTTGAGTTATTCCTCTCTCATAAAAAGTTCAAATGTATTGAATTATTCCTTTCTCATAAAATATGATTTTTTTTGTTAACATTTAAACAAAAATGTACATACTATTGATACAAAATTTGACATGCATGTTAAGAATATAGTAGTTTGATCCATAAATTTATTTTTTATGTATAATTTTATGCTACAAAAAAAATTAAAATTTAAATATTTAATTGATGATATAATTTGTAGCTAAACAT
The DNA here is from genome assembly GCF_001633185.2 of Quercus lobata. NCBI lineage: Eukaryota > Viridiplantae > Streptophyta > Magnoliopsida > Fagales > Fagaceae > Quercus > Quercus lobata. The sequence continues at coordinate 177,353 of NW_022154708.1, forward strand.
TGTCATAAGAAAAAAAAAAAAATAGTTATGGCAAAAATTGTAACACAAAAGTTATAGTAGTAGAAGACAAAAACAGAAAAAGAAAAAGACATTTTATAACAAATATTCTAGTCCCTCCTTTCAATTTTTATCCTGCATGATCATAATTTATTAATCTTAAGTATTATTTCTTATAAATAACAGTCGCTGCTATCATGGACATCAAACAAACATCAAGGATCTCTAGAGAAGACTGGCAAGCTGACCCATGTGTCCCAGTTGAACAAACATGGAGTGGTTTGAGTTGCAATTCATCGGATGATACTCCAATGATAATTTCACTGTGAGTGCATTTCCAACATGTGAAACCAATGGAATTTTTTTTTTTTTTTTTTTGAGAAGAAAGACATTGCATTTCAATTAATGGAGGCTGATAAAATCAGCCTGAAGTACAATAATGATATCTAGTGGAAGTTAAATTAATGTATTTAATTATTTTCTATATTTTGAAAAAAATATTTATATTTATATCTATATCTATATATATTTTTTTAAAACTATGATTTGGAATCCATTAAAGTGGGAAAAAAGTTTGGTCCCAAACCAATTTAGAGTCTTCTTTCTGCAACTTATAATGTGACAATTGAAGAGACCATTCATGTAAAATTTTGATTACGTGACTTTTTTAATGAGTTATGTTACTCATTTAAATGGCTAAAATGCAAATTGGGTCTAAGTTTTTACTAAAATTCATTTTAGTCATCAAACATTATTTTTGTTCAATTGAATCCCTTAAATTTCAAATTTATTTAATTCAAGTCTATTATCCAATTCCATGAAAAATTTCTGTTTAGTATGAAATTAACTAATGAAAAAAAATTGAAAAAAAAAATTCTCATATAAAATATTTTTATTAATTTTATATTTTCTTTTTCATGTGTGAAAAATATTTTTTTAATGGAAGTTTTTTAAGGTATTTTTGAATTGAATAAACTTGAAAACTATTCATTTGGGATCTGTTTATTATGCTGAAATTGAAAACTTTTTGCTGAAAATACTGTAGATAAAGGTAAAAGTTAGCTGAAATAGTACAGTGAGACCCTTGAAGAACAAAGTTTCTCTCCAAATTAGTTTGGAGAGAAACCCTACAAACTCATCATTTATATTTATATTGAGTGTGAATTATGAAAATCTAACCGTTAGATTGTATGTTTTTATTACATCCATATGCTTACAAAATTTCAAGAAAATCAAAGATCAATTGCTATGTCATAAAATAAATGTTATAATTTCAAGTTTTTGTAATCTAAAGTTGTATATAAAAAATAAGTTAATTGATCAAATAGTAAATAATATCCGATTTGAACGAAATTTGATATGTATGTTAAGAAATATATGAGAAGTTTGAAGAGTTTTTCTCTAAACTAGTTTGGAGAGAAACTTTGTTCACCCATGAATAGTACCAAAAAGTGTAGTGAGACTCATAAATAGTAACAAAAATAAGCTGAATAGTGGCAAAGATAAGCTATAAAGTTAAAAAAAAAAAAAAAAAAAAAAAAAAAAACGGATTTTTAAGCCAATACCAAATGCTAGTTGAATTTAACGAAAGTATGGCTTTAATTTTGAGATAAAACCAACTGAGGTGCCATGGCTATATATAAGGCATACCTCACGGTCTGACATTGATAAATAATTAAAAGACATAAAAGAGAGATTATTTTCATAATGTAATCAAAACAACGTGTTTAATAACCCTAATGTTAGTCATTTTGAGTTGAGATGGCACTTAACTGCCACCTTAGCAATATTCATTAACAAGAGGATTAAAGTATTAACATTAGGGGGCAAAATCGTAATGATTTCAAACCTATAAGGTGTAATTACAAATTAACAATTTAGTTTTTATAAATTACAATGCTTGGATTTGAAATCCATGTAAGCTATTGAGCAAAGAATGTGGGGTTCTTTGTCTAATGTATTAGCCAATGGTTTTAAAAAATAAAATGAAACTATATAAATTGATTTAATAATTACTAAAAGATTTTTTATTTTTGAGAAACAATAATTACTAAAAGATTAAGATTGGTATTGTAAAAGTTTGTTTTGTAAAGAAGTATACTATATATATATATATATATATTTAAAATTATTTGTTTAATATATATCAATGAAAATTGATAGGCCAATAATGTATTGACCCCTTGTGATAAATTAATCAATTAATTAACCAAGTTAATTAATTAAGTTCAATTACATGCAATATGCGTGGAAATACAAACAAATCACCAATTAAACTATATATGCAGTGGAAAATTAATTGACACGATGATTTGTTTACTAAATAAAGGCAACAGGAGAAGAAGAAAAAGAACTTAAAAATAAAAAATAAATAAAAAATAAACTATTTTTTTTACTAAGAAATAATTAAAAGACATAAAAGATAGATTATTTTTGTAATGTAATCAAATGACGTGTTCTATAACCCTAACGCTAGTCGTTTTAAGTTGAGGTGGCCACCTCAGCAATAGTCATTAACGGGAGGATTAAAGTATTAACATTAGGGGGTAAAATCATAATCATCTCAAACCTATAAGGTGTAATTACTAATTAACAATTTAGTTTTTTTATAAATTACAATGCTTGGATTTGAAATTTAACTAAGAACAAGCTCTTAAGGAAAATTTTTAGATGAAATAGTTTCTGCTGTGATACTTAAAAAACATTCATTATTCCTTTGTTTTGTGTGTGTATGTGTGTGTTTGTTTGATTTTGCAACAATGGCATCAACTCTTTCTTCTTCGATAAATTACAAGCAGGAACTTAAGCTCAAGCCAATTAACAGGGGAGATACCGATTTCACTCTCCAACCTCACAGCACTACTTTACTTGTAAGTAAAAAAATGGAATGGGATATTATTTTAGTATTCGAGTTTGATGTGAGTGTGCAAAAGTTTAACTTTTCTCATACTCTATCAATCACAACTTGCTATGTATTTATTTATCTTTCCTTATAAACCACTTATGTTTAAAACAGAAAAAACAAAATCAATCATATAACATATCATGATTGGTGGAATGTAAAGTGCGAAACACAAAAAGTGAGATATATGTTTTCTATTCCAACGTTTTTGGGTTCAAGTGATATCTTAACATGTATATGAATAGAGTCTTAGTGGATTCTCTCTAAAAATCCATAGAAAATGTGGTTGATGTTGTGGAGGACAAACTTTTAAATTTATATGCAGGTGATGCAATTAAAAGTATTGTTGCTGTAGAGAAATGTTTTAAGCTTTATTTGCAAGCACTATAATATTCAATGTGAGGTTGTCATCACTCATCAGTACTGACAAAAGAAAATAGTTTAACTTCAAATCCATGGATATCTTTACTCTTTACCCAAAGTTATTGTTAAATGTTTACATTTATTTTTTTCTTTGTTCAATTTTAGGGATCTATCATACAATAATTTGACTGGGAACATACCACAATTTTTAGCACAATTGCCAAATTTGAAGACTCTGTAAGTTATTGAACTAAAGCTATGTCCAACCTTTGGTTAGAATATTCTATTTTCTGTCCATGAGGCATCCTGAAAATCTCATGGAACTCATCACTTGGGTACCACTTGCAAGTTGGAAATGACATTTTATTTATACTATATTTGCGAGAAGTAATTTAAGTGGAAATAAGCTTGATGATTCAGTTCCAGAGGCTCTTATACAAAAGACTAGGGATGGATCAATGATCTTGAGGTTAGTTTTTCATGCTATTTATTTCATTTTTCTTTACATTTTTTTTGTTCTAATTTCAATCCCCCCCCCCCCCCCCCCCCCCCTCTCCTAGCTATCACTTTCTAAACATGCAAAACCAATACAGAGGTTCTATGTTCATTTGTTTCATAAATATAATTTCACATTTATATATATATATATATATATATATATATATTTATAATGTTAATCTCATCTATCTTTTAAAAACTGAATTGTCATGGCATGTTTCGAATATGCAAGTCTTGAGAAAATGTCGGATCTTTGTCTCTCGGGTCCATGTACGAAAAAGGAGAAGAAACAGAAAAAGGAGCTTTTTGTTGTGACAATTGTTGCAACATCCGCAGTAGTTTTGGTTCTCCTGTTCTTTTTTTGTGCCCGGACTATCTATAAAAGGAAAAGACAAGGTAAGCCTTCCTTTTTTATAATTGTTATTACAAATTTACAATATACAGTTCATAGAAGGTAAAAGTTGCAATAGTAACTTAAAAATGATAAATTATTGTATAAAAAATGTAATAAATTATAATTTTCAATTTCAATTTCAATTGAAGCTTTAATCCCATACTACATTAGGAAAATTTGTTGCAATAATTCAAAATGAAGAAATCATTGTAATAACTTGATATCAATTATTTTTGTATTTTATTGCAACAAAAAACTCAAAATGATTGTTTATTACAACGAAGTTAACATTTCAATAACTTAATATAAATTATTTTACTATCTATTACTACAAAAAATATGAAATAATTATGTATTGCATAAAATATTTATTATTGTATTAAAGTTGTCATTAAAATATTTAGAGTTTATTGTAATGGAATTTTTTGTTGCACAAACCTATTGTCTTAGATTTTATTGCAATATCTTGTATCAACTATGGCAATTACTCTGATGTTATTGCAATGATATTTTTTTTTTACTTATTTTTTTTTTGTGTATAAACATATTTTCTAGTAGTGGAAGCTTTGTTGAGTATATAGAAAGTATGCTTAAATTTTTTCAAGGAGGTTTGGTTTAGGTCATTTTGGTCACTCAGTAGTTGTTCTAGCAATAATTCTCCATTTAAATTTGTAGTAGAAATCTATGGCGACAATGTTGCTTGTGATGGTTAGACTATGATATTTGTGGGTGGCAATGAGAGAAATTTGTGGGTTTTGATATTTATTTTTATAAGTTTAAGTAATTCAAGATTAAGGGAACAAAAATTACTCTCAATTTTTTTTGTGTATTACATGTGATCATTTCGTTTACTGTAGATATGACTACAAAATCCAACTTCAAATTGAAGAGTCCGCAATATAACTACTCTGAGGTTGTGAGAATAACTAATCACTTTAAGACCATTATTGGAGAAGGAGGTTTTGGAAAAGTATATCTAGGCATCTTGAATGATGAAACTCAAGTTGCTGTTAAGTTGCTTTCTCCATCATCAAAGCAAGGTTATAAGGAATTTCGAGCAGAGGTTAGATCATGATTAAGAGTGCTGTATTCTCTTTCATTATTTGAAAAGAATGAAAATTTTAAAATTGTATTGGAAATATGATAGCATGAAACATGAAACAACATGGAAAAGTTAATAAATTTTTTAAGGGTATTGATTTATGAAATAATTTTAAAAAAATTTTATGGGTAAAGAAAAACACAAATTTTTTTTCTGACAACTTTTTAAATGCAGGCACAACTTTTAATGATAGTTCATCATAGAAACTTAGTCTCTCTTGTTGGGTATTGTGATGAGGGTGAAAACAAAGTGCTCATTTATGAGTACATGGCTAATGGCAACCTACAACAACATTTATCAGGTATAAATAATACTATTGTATTCAAGGTGATTCATTTAAGACTCAACATTTGTGAACTTATTAAGCTAAAAGCATATTAGTCTAGGGCAAGGTTGTTTTATAACTACAATTTGTAATTGGTAATGTCCACCAAGAAAGCATATCTAACCAATTCCTGTAACTAATGTCTGCACTCCATACTGCATTTCCCCCCCCCCCCCCCTTTTTAGTGGGGAAGGAGTTTGAAAAGGTTGAAAATTCATCAAGGGACTAGAAGATCTTTCCATGGTACACTAATTTGAGACGTAAGACTAGTTACAAAAAGGGTGGGGGGGGGGGTGGGGGGAGGTGGGATGAAGAATGGGGAATGCAATAAAAGCAACAATAATTCTGAATACAAGTTGATGCAATAAAAAACTACTAATATGGATGCATATTAAAAGTGATGGCAGTAGTTGTCATAGGTAAAATTAATATTACTCCAACCACAACAAACCATATTAACAATTGTGGAAAAATAAAATTATAAGAAAATGTTATCTTCTTAACATTACTAAAAGTGAAAGGTTGCAAGGAATACACTGGGGAAACTAAGTCTCAACTAAATATTTGATCACTTTAGAATTATTATTTCTATTCTAGTGTGATTGCAAAACCATATTATCTTCCATATCAACTGCAACTGCAGACAAGTTAATACATTTTGGCTGCAGTGACCAATATAAATGTCTTGAATTGGAATCAGAGACTTCAAATTGCAGTGGATGTAGCACACGGTTAGAAATAGATCAATCACATCATTATTTATCCATAGCATCTATTTCTTTGTTTGCATACTAATTGCTTATTGGTGAAGTTGCAGGGTTGGAGTATCTACATAATGGTTGCAAGCCACCTATAATCCATAGAGATTTGAAGACCTCCAACATCTTATTAAATGAAAACATGCAAGCAAAGATAGCTGATTTTGGGTTGTCTAGGGCTTTTGCAACTGAGAATGACTCTCATGTGTCCACTGGTCTAGCTGGTACACTAGGGTATCTCGATCCTGAGTAAGTGTGATGACTTTATGCATTTTATATACTTTTTAGCCATAGTTAGAATATATTTAGGCAAGACCCATTAGTATTCCGGTGGTCTTACACCATAATGCAATGTGGGGGTTTTAGTGGCACAGGAGCAAAGACCACACCTATAAGCCCCTTTTTTATGCATTAAAAAAATTAAAATATATTTAGCTTCAGGTGATGTGTATGTAATTTCTAATAGATTTAGCAACACAATAAACCTTATTATGTTGAAATGTTCCACTACTTATATCTTTTATCCTTGATGCACAAATTGGCAAAAAAAATAGGGTTAACTATACTTTCCCCACTTAATTATGATGCATTTGTAATCTCTCCTTAAACTTCAAAATTGAGTAATGCCAGTCTTTATTTTTGGGCGAAAAGTACTTTCCCTCCTTTTTTTTTTTTTTTTTTTTGTTTTTGTTGGAGAACCTAACTCTTGGCTATTAGTAATAAGCACTTTACCCTTTGTCTAATAGGTCTTTCAGCCAAATTTAAGGGAAGAGTCAAAAATTTTCAAATGGTGTGTTTGAAAAGAATGTTAATTTTTAATTTTTTTTTTTTTTTTATTTTAGAAACAAACACACACACAAAGGAAAAAGAAATGAGTTCTAACACAAAGGCATACCACAAACTCCACTTAAAAGACATGTTAAATTTTTAATTCTTAATTTAGGATGCAAAGTTCATTATATTATGTGATTTTACAATAAGGTCTCCATATTAGAATTTTGAGTCTTTGACCACGACCGGCACCTTATTTTCTTCACCAATTGGAATTTTCTAAAGGTCTATGAATACCCTCAGCTATTAAGTAAGGCTCAGGATAAGATCCCATTTTTTGCATTTTAGTTAATCACTTTTTAAAAATTAAAACATCCACGTTAGATTCCCTATTCTATGCTTTATTTTATTTCATTAAAATAATATTATATTAATTAATTTATTTATTTATTATTTCTCTCATTTTTTAAAAACACCCACTTTTCTTTATTTTAGTTAACAAGACACAAAAATAATAAGGGTTTGGGGGAAGTTTAACATTGTTAACATTTTAGGGGTTGTTAGTTCACTTAATCTAGTCATGACTAGAACTCTTATCTCCTTCTTATGGTACCACCTACCCAATTTGGAGGAATTCCTCCAAACTAGTTTGCATCCAGCTGTCATTTTTTCAATATCTCTACCAATGTTATTTAAAGTCTTCTTCTAATTCCTTTTATTAATTTCTCTTGAATCAAATCATTACTTATTGGTTATTGGGGAAAATGGACATTTGCCCCTAATTTACAAACTATGCAACAAAATGCCCCCGTTTTGAAATTATTTAGTAAAATACTCCTGTTTTTTAAACTTGATTTTAACAAAATCAAATTCTGTGTAAAACTCAATTTCCTCAAAATCAAGTTCTATGTATGTTTTTGAGTGGAACTTGACATTAGCAATGTTGAGTTTCACTTAAATTTTCAAAATAAATTTAGTGGTAAAATATGCATAGAACTCTACATTGCTAATATTGAGTTCCATCTGTAATTTGATTTTGTTAAAATCGAGTTTAAAAAACAGGGAAATTTTGCTAAATAATTTCAAAACAAGGGCATTTTGATGCATAGTTCCTAAATTTGGGGCGAATGCCCATTTTTCCCTCATTAATTGCATTCCCATACACATAAACAAACCAACTCAAACAACTCTCGCTCTTATCTTTTAATCAATAAGAGTCACCCCTATCTTTGAAAATATTTCTTTATTTTGTATTATATTTCTTTTTTTGATTTTCACTTATTTACCTTAACATTCTCATTTCAACCATACTCATTTTATGAACATGTTACTTTTTAAGGACCGAAGACTCAATACCATAGAATAGTTGGTTCAATAACAATTCTAATTTTTTAGTTAACTTAATAGGTATTCTACAAACACACAATACTTCTTATATACTTTTTCACTTTGTCTACCTTACTCTTATCTTATGATTCATAGATTCTTCGAACTCTTAATCCTTATGAATTATTGATCAAATATATAGAAAGTATTCATTCTTTGGTATCTTTTGATTATAAAATTTTACAACATCTTCATGATTGTTTCTACTTTTGTAAAACTTACACTCCATGTTTTGGGTTTATTCTTTCTTAATCTAGAGCTTTTAGACTCTAAATCACCCCTCCAAATTTATAATTTAGCATTGATTACACATCTAATTTCATCTACTAAAACTATATCACCTGTCTTTCCTATTTCCACCCGATCCTCAATGCATCATTTACCCCGACCACCTAATTCTTAAACAAACCTACAGTTTTATCCTCAATTGATTTACTCAATTCAATTTCTTTAATGGCTCCCATTAATAAAATGTTTCGAAATAACTTTTTGATCTCCTCTTCATTTATTTACACTCGTTGATCTTTATCTTAAATACACTTGGAACAATTCAAGTCTCTTGTTTTCCTTTCTACTTGTCTTTGCGAGTTTAAAGATACTCTTTCAACGATCCTTTGTCATCAACTACTATATAATTCATTGTAAGCCTTAAATACGGCATCTTGGGCTACTTTTTTCCTCCCTTCTTTGCCTCTTAATAATTTAAATTAGTGTCTTTACATCTACGTTGGCCTCTCTCTCTCTCTCTCTCTCTCTCTCTCTCTCTCTCTCTCTCTCTCTCTCTATATATATATATATATATATATATTTTATTTGA